>NC_058082.1:301973036-302273036 GCF_014858855.1 Bufo gargarizans | reverse complement strand
GATCAAATATGGAGGGGTTAGCCTCCCAGTCAACAAATGTTGTACTATATAGGCGATAAATTGATCCTACAAGATAGAGAAAGCCTCAAATGAAGCACGCAAAATCTATATTCTCATTTAGTCCGGCTGGTGCGACAGTGTTGAATCTGAAGATCCATCTGGATTCTTTCTGTTTTAATAATTTATCTAAGTCCCCACCTCGCTTGGACATTTTTAAGACCTAAATCATAAAGAAATGGATACTTTTAGTAGACCCTGCATGACTCATCCACACATGTCTTGATATCGGTTTATCCCGTTTGTTACGAATATCCCCGACGTGTTCAAGGATACGCTTGAAGTAGGGTAGTACGGTCCTTCGAATTGGCCCAATCCCATGCTTCAAAAAGGCATGGATCTGGGTAGCCCCTCTGCTTAAACCGATCAAAGAGTTTAGATGCTTTGTATGTGAAGTTTTGACTATCTGAACAGTTCCTCTGAACTCTTAAAAACTGGCCTTTAGGAATGCCCCTTTTTAGGGGGGTGGGGTGAAAACTGTCCCAACGTAAAAGACTATTGGTAGAAGTCTTCTTCCTAAAAAGGGTCGTCTTGATGTAATTGTGTTCATCTCTTACTAGACAAACATCCAAAAAATTGATGGTGTTGCGGTGTATTTCAAAAGTGAAGAACAATCTAATGTGATTAGAATTAAGAGTATCCATGACCATAAACTGTTGAAATTGACTGGCTGTGCCTGACCAGAGTAATAAGATATCATCTATGTACCTGGACCATAGTGTGATGAATCTGGTCCAGGGTACCATAGATTCAGAGAATACAACCGTGTCCTCCCACCAGCCCAGGAGCAGGTTTGCGTAAGTGGGTGCACATGGGCTACCCATCGCAGTGCCCCAGAGCTGGTGGTAGAAGCGGTCCTCAAATATGAAATAATTATGTGTCAACACAAAATTAAGCAGTTGAAGGGTAAACTGATTATGTTGATATAGATCCATTGATCTAGAGTCCGGATAATGTTTGACTGCTGATAAGCCCTTGTTGTGGGGAATAGAGGTGTAGAGAGCTTCTACATCTATTGAGGCAAACCAGCTGTCAGGCTCTATGATAACACCTTCAACTCTTTGCGGTAGGTCTGTCGTGTCCCGTAGGTATGAAGGGAGTGTCGAAACAAAGGGACGTAGAACTTTGTCGATATAGACACCGGCATGGTGGGTCAGACTCTCAATTCCCGATACTCTGGGACGTCCTTTTAGGGGACATGTCCCCTTGTGTATTTTTGGGAGCCCATAGAACGTCGCTATTTTTGGTGTAGCGGTTAACAAGTATTCGTATTCTTTCCGGTCTATACATCTGTTTTCTAGGCCCTCTTTTAGAATCTGAGAAAGTTCAGCCTGAAATCTCTCAGTTGGATCCCCCCTTAGGACGGCGTAACTGTTTTTATCAGAGACTAGAGAGAGGCACATATCTCTATATTGCTGTACCGAGAGGACAACGATATTCCCCCCCCCTTGTTAGAGGGCTTAATTATGATGTCCCTATTTGTGTTGAGGTTTCGCAATGCCGTTATTTCTGCCCAGGTATAGTTTTTGTCGGAAGTAGTGTATCCTATTTTTTCCAAATCCCGTGTGACCGACTTTAAAAAAATGTCTATGTTGGCATCATTCAAAGTTTTCGGTGGCATTTTCACACTTTTGTTTCTCAAGGTGGTGAAGGGACCCTGCCCCCTGGGTCGTTCGTTTTCTTTTAGAAGATGTATAAGCGTATCGATGCCCTCTAGATCCCCCATTTCTACACCTAGTTCCTGGCATCTCTTTTAGTCAGATGTTACAAAAATTTTATGCCAGCGTAATTTCCTAGTGAACAATTGTATGTCCTTGATCCAATCAAAACAATCAAATCTAGTTGTTGGTACATATGTAAGTCCTTTTCTTAATATAGATGTCTCATCTTCAGACAGAGTTTTCCCTGATAGATTAATGATTAAGGTATTTTCTGTACATGATTTATCTATTTTTTGTTGATGTGGGATTGGGTTAATTGGCGATCCCTCAACGCATAAGTGTTCGGTGGTGGTGGACCTAAAAAAAACGCAGCAGTTGTGGCAGTGGGCAGAGGGGTTGGAGTTGGAGTAGCATATGAGCACGAGGACCCAGATGTATGACCATCCTGTTCGGGTTGTTCCTGGTTTGTCCTCGCCCCATTTGCTGATCCTCCCCTGTTCTGTTGGTCCCATGGTCTGGATGGGTAGCCACCTGTATATTGTTCGTTACGCCAATTGGACCTAGGGGCTTAATATCTATTACGTCCCCTATATCAACCTCTTCCCCTCCAATTGGATCTTTGATTAGGGTACTGTGGTCGATAGGTAGATGATTCGGGGTCTGAACTTTCTATTTCGGAAGCTGATGTATCGGCAATCGAACCCCTTTTGCCCCCCCCTGTGATGATATATGCCGTATTGTTTCTAAATTCAGTTAGATCCTTCGTGAATTGTCTATGTTTCCTTTCGACAAGAGTTGATCTGTAATTTTCTATATTGTTTTGCAATTCAAGTTATTTTTTTGAGAAGTCAGTGTGGTCTTTAAATTTTAATGCTGTCTCTGTTAAAGTTAGTTTTTTCTTCTCTAGCTGTTCAATATTGTTTTTTTCCTGCTCTAGCAGTAATCGCATCAACCTGATGGAACTTGCTGTGGCTTCAGTTTCCCATTTTGCCAACAGTTCAGGGGTGCTGATCCGTGGCGCTGGACGTATATACAGGTCCTTCTCCAAAAATTAGCATATTGTGATAAAGTTCATTATTTTCTGTAATGTACTGATAAACATTAGCCTTTCATATATTTTAGATTCATTACACACAACTGAAGTAGTTCAAGCCTTTTATTGTTTTAATATTGATGATTTTGGCATACAGCTCATGAAAACCCAAAATTCCTATCTCAAAAAATTTGCATATCATTAAAAGGTTCTCTAAACGAGCTATTAACCTAATCATCTGAATCAACTAATTAACAATCATGGGTAAGACTGCCGACCTGACTGCTGTCCAGAAGGCCATCATTGTCACACTCAGGCAAGAGGGTAAGACACAGAAAGAAATTTCTGAAAGAATAGGCTGTTCCCAGAGTGCTGTATCAGGGCACCTCAGTGGGAAGTCTGTGGGAAGGAAAAAGTGTGGCAGAAAACGCTGCACAACGAGAAGAGGTGACCGGGCCCTGAGGAAGATTGTGGAGAAGGACCGATTCCAGACCTTGGGGGACCTGCGGAAGCAGTGGACTGAGTCTGGAGTAGAAACATCCAGAGCCACCGTGTACAGGCGTGTGCAGGAAATGGGCTACAGGTGCCGCATTCCCCAGAAACAGCGGCAGAAGCGCCTGACCTGGGCTACAGAGAAGCAGCACTGGACTGTTGCATGTCATTCGGAAATCAAGGTGCCAGAGTCTGGAGGAAGACTGGGGAGAGGGAAATGCCAAAATGCCTGAAGTCCAGTGTCAAGTACCCACAGTCAGTGATGGTCTGGGGTGCCATGTCAGCTGCTGGTGTTGGTCCACTGTGTTTTATCAAGGGCAGGGTCAATGCAGCTAGCCATCAGGAGATTTTGGAGCACTTCATGCTTCCATCTGCTGAAAAGCTTTATGGAGATGAAGATTTCATTTTTCAGCAGGACCTGGCACCTGCTCACAGCGCCAAAACCACTGGTAACTGGTTTACTGACCATGGTATTACTGTGCTCAATTGGCCTGCCAGCTCTCCTGATCTGAACCCCATAGATAATCTGTGGGATATTGGGAAGAGAAAGTTGAGAGACGCAAGACCCAACACTCTGGATGAGCTTAAGGCCGCTATCGAAGCATCCTGGACCTCCATAACACCTCAGCAGTGCCACAGGCTGATTGCCTCCATGCCACGCCGCATTGAAGCAGTCATTTCTGCAAAAGGATTCCCGACCAAGTATTGAGTGCATAACTGAACATAATTATTTGAAGGTTGACTTTTTTTGTATTAAAAACACTTTTCTTTTATTGGTCGGATGAAATATGCTAATTTTTTGAGATAGGAAATTTGGGTTTTCATGAGCTGTATGCCAAAATCATCAATATTAAAACAATAAAAGGCTCGAACTAATTCAGTTGGTGTGTAATGAATCTAAAATATATGAAAGTCTAATGTTTATCAGTACATTACAGAAAATAATGAACTTTATCACAATATGCTAATATTTTTAGAAGGACCTGTATATTCTAAGACCACTAGGTACGATTGAATTTTTTATATAATTGTCCAGGGATTGAATCTCCCACCACGCTTTAATATATTCCTTGTGAATGTCATACAGGTCTTTAAAGTTGGTTTTGACTGAGGGGGTAGTTATATTAGATAGAATTAACTCTTTATCTGAAAAGATCTCACTGGCTTCTGTCAGCCACCTGTCTTCATTTGTCTGCGTGCTTAAGAAACCGGCCATTACATAGATGCTGTGATAGCTGTTTAGTTGATATAATTCAAAAAGAAAAATGTATTATTCACAGTTTGAACATAATCCTGTTCAGGGGATTCTATAGTAGAATGTGGTTGTATAACAACAAATTCACAGAGATACCACCATTCTAAAACATAACCTTTAATGTTATTATATAAAAGTCAATACACCCTCGTAAATACAAAAAATGAAATAATGATAAATAAGAAAAGAAAATCAAAATCTAGGTCTGGTAGTAATACCCTTCTGAGGCTGTTGTATGAGGGTTAACCACCCAGAACAAAGAATGGTCCTTGTCTTATGTATATAAAGCGGCATAAAAGGCCTTTTCTGTCAGGTGAATGCCTAATTTTTGGGGCCTCTACTCCAGTGGCCTACAGTAAAAAAAATTCCAGTGACCTCCTAATGTACCTCCAGATACATTATTCACTAGTTCTTTTCTGTCAGGTGAATGTCAAATTTTTGGGGACTGTACTGGCCTACAGTAAAATTGTTATCCTCTGACCGTCTAATATACCACCAGCCACATAATCACTTGTTCTTTTCTGTCAGGTGAATGCCTCATTTTTTGGGCCCGTAATCCCGTCGCCTAAAAAAAAAAATGTTTAGGCTCCAGCAGAGCACATTTTTGAGACTTTCCCTTTAAGACGCATAAAAATGGCCCCTGATTAATACATATATTTTGTGTGAATTTTTGCCATTTTTTTGTCACTGTCCGTGTTGTGGGACTATTTGTGCACTTCTAGTAAGTATTTGGTGGCTGAAGTTCGTCCATCACTACTGACCAAGCGTGGAGCCCAGGGTTCGACTACCCATTCTAGGTTTCTTTAGTTGTGACTTTGGCTTTCTTCTTTTTAGTTGGTCCTTTAACCATAACGCTCAACAAGCCGCCAAGTTTGAAGAAGATCCAGATGAAGAACCGCTATGTGACGTCAGGAGGTAGCTTCAGCCCCAGGCACTGCTTTGGAACGTACCGCACAGCTATAATTATACCACACAGGAACAGAGAGTCTCACCTCCGAAGCTTGCTCTACTACCTACACCCCTTCCTGCAACGCCAACAGCTGCACTACACGATATTTGTGGTCCATCAGGTAACGTGCATTTCTCAGCATCGTCTCTTGTAAATTTTTATAGGTATCTTGGTTTGAAGTTCTTGGTTTAGGTCAAAGGACCCCAACCTTTTTACATTGGTAAGATCCTGGTAAATAAAAAACAATCTTTTTGGTAAGGACCTCCTACAATTTATTTTTCAAAAGAGATAAAAAGGTTATTAAAAAGAACCCCCGAAGTGTATTCAGACCCCTAAATCTGAGCCCAGATTATCTAAAAAGGACAGTATTTACTTACCTCTTATTCCCAGCTATCCTCACCCTGACCTGCTCACAAATACTTATGTAAGTCTAAAACAACCAGTCACTGAGCCAAAACTCTTGTTGGTGTCCCACTAAACCTGGATGGGTCAGGGATCAGCAACCTCGGCACTCCAGCTGTGTCTAAACTTTCACTCCCAGCATGCTCCATTCACTTATATGGGAATACTGACAATAGTCAAGCAAGTGTGCATGCTGGGAGTGGTAGTTTCACCACAGCTGGATGTCACCGCCAGCTCTGTGAGAAGATCTGGCAGACGTTCTTCTCTACCTATTGTAAGATGTTCTTTGTTTTGGTTTCACTTTCTCACCTCCTTTCCTGCTCCCAGCTGTCACCTATTCGCACTGATTGTCTCCCTTTATATTCCCTCCCATACTGCCTCGCTTTGCGGTTTATACTTCTTCCTGGATTGTGTTCTCTGCTGGAGGCTGCGTCTCCTGATTCCTCAGATAAGTCTGTTTCCTTTATTTGTGGTTCCTTGCTGGCTTGATTCTAGGTGACCCTGACTCCATCCGTTTTAAGTGCAGGGAGCCGGTGGTCGTGTCCCCTCACTATTATAGGGTTTTCAGGTATCACATAGTATAAGGTACGAGGGCATGCAATCGTCTACGATTAAGACCTTTGCATGGACATAGCAGTCAGGGAGAGCTCTAGGGGTTTTATAGGGCTTACCCATATACTCCTTAGTTTGGGATCAAGCCAGTCGGATGTTTATTTATAAGTTCCAGCTTTCTGCAACACCATCCGTGACACTGGAGTGCCGGAGGTTGCCGATCCTTGGTCTAGGTGGTGGGTTTCTTATGAGGTTTGCACAGCCCTAATTTTTTTGTGAAATTATATTATTGTACCATCTTATGTTACTATCAGACCTTCTGCCCACACTTGCAGTACCAGTTGACTTCAGCTTGAAGTTCTTCTGAGCACATTGCACCTGTTGAGGTCCCTCATCATCCTCCATCACTAAGCTTCAGGAACCCCGATGACTGCTCTTCTGGAGCTGTACTTTCTTCAAGAAGATGACTTATCATTTTGGTCCATGTTTCTCGTGCTCCCAGCAGAGGAGGCCCAGCTTTTTACTGCTGCTGAGCTCTACCTCTGGCGCAAGATAAGATGCAATGGGCTGGGTCGCAAACCTCTAAACCCCTTTTTGAGGAATCTCCATATTCTCAGACCATGAAGAGTCCTGTTCTAATGAAACTTTCTTTTTGCTTTTGCCTTTCACATTCTAATGCCAACTCCAGATGTTATCAGTAGACAGGTAAGTGGAGTAGTACCATGAGTAACCTTAGATTAAACTTTAGATATATTTTTTCTTCTTTTTGTTTTGTTATACCTCCTGCCTTATAGTGAAAATTAGCCATTGTGGGAGGGACTCGGCAGTTAGTGTTCAGCTCTCCTGAAGCACCCCCACAGGAGAAATAAAGTATTACACAGGCTGGGTCCTCCGGAGACCTAGACGCTCTTGGAAGCTGTGCTGTAATCTTCTTAGTGAATCCTCAGTTTGATCCCCTCCCCTCTATTAATACAGAATCCCCTAATGGGGTATGTGACGGACTGAACCGTCACTGGGAATTCTGGAGAAGCCTGAGGGCCAGCCTCCTTCCTACGGACTATGAACCCAGAACTATGGAGACCCCCTCAGACCTTTTGGGGTTACAAGGAACTATAAACCCCGATTTATGTGTGGAATTTATATGCCACATATTTCCTGTTGCCCATTAAAGGTGCATGGTGTGGATTCAGCAACATAAAAAGGGTTAACTCTGCACTGAGACTCCCACTGATTGTGTTAATGATGGGATTAAGATAGCTGACTATAAGAGCAGCCGACTCCTAGATGAGTAGATCACCCTATGATACACTCAGGAGATAATCCCATCACATGTGTCTCCTCTCTCCCTATTCATTCATTATGGAGGGGTTGAAGATGTCTGTTTGCATGTTGTTCATTGTTGATTGCGTCAAGGACAATGCCTATTCTGTTATTGAGTGCGTCACAGGCAATGCCATTGTGTTTAATTGCGTCACAGACAATGCCATTGTGTTTGTTGAATAGGGTTAGTTTTGTGTTTAAACTGTAAAGCTGTAAAGGATTGGCTGCTATGTCATGTCCTCAGTTCCCAACCAGGTCCACGGGGGTGGTACCCTTGTTGGAAAATGTGTAAATAAGTCAATGCTGGTGTGTTCAATAAAGAGTTCCTGTTTTACCCTTCATCATGTTGAGGCTGGTGTTTGGGTAACTGATCGACACTGGGGATTGCTATACGCTGAAGAAGTGCTATACTACCCTGGCTATAACTACTAGCTCTTGTAAGAGCTGTTTCTGCTCTCTGGATTTAGGAGAGGTTCACCCACTGGAGCCTGGAGCCTTGTAGTAGGTCCAGGGTGGGTAGGAGACGGTGAGACCTCGACCAAGCTTTGGCGGTTCGTGGGGTCTGCAGTGCTTACGGTGTCAAGTGGAGTGCTTAGAGCCCTCGGGAAGCACTAGGAGCATCCATCGATGGAGGTACCTGGTCGGGGTGCCAGAAGATCTGTTACAGTAGTGGCAGCAGTGGGGACGTCCTAGTGCGAGGAGAAGCAGCTCTGAGACACCATTCGTGGAGTATATTGAGGGCAACACTAGTATCTGTACAGCACCCCTGGCTACAGCAGGATGGAATCGGCTAGTCTTCGGACAGCATCCCACTACGATGAGGAGGATTACATGGACTGGAGGGATGCAGTCCGGAAAGGCGTCTGGCACGAGGCCCTGGAAGATGTACAGCATCGGCGGGGTGAGAGTCTCCCCAGTGAGGAGCAGCAGTTGCAGATGTGAGTGGCCCTGCGAATGCCCCTTCTGGAAGAGCAGCCCCTGGATGAGTGGGTGACAGAACTCGAGAGCCTGGTATGGAAGGAGCTTTGGCTAGACGACGCCTACCAGGCACTCTGGTGGTATGTGATTCGGCACTCCCCCTGGATGGCTGAGCACGATAGACCTGAGGGTGAGGATTATGATGGCCCTGGCCTGTTGTTTGAGTCCTTTGCAGAACCGGAATTCGGAGATGCTGGAGAGTCCCGGTTCTGGGATATCTATGACTACAGGGAGGCTATACATGATTGTGCTACAGCGGGAGAGGTGAGACAAGACCTGGTATCTCTAATGACAATGGAGTGGAAGCTGGAGCAGGATTACAGATACTTCCTCAGCTCAATTCGGCCCCAACATACACTGCCGGAGAGCTGGGTGGCAGTCCCAGACCTACAACCCTACAGCTGTGAAGACCTGACTGAAGTATCCCCTGCTTCAGTACCAGCTACTGAGGTAGGGGACCTCATAGACTGGTCCTGGGGGGACCCCCATATGGCAGGTGGAGATGGGACCGAGATCTCTTCACCAGTCCTACAGGGATGCTGGGCAGTCGGCCCAGATCCCCAACGGCAGCTGGAGTGTCAGGGAGTAGGGACAGTCGGTCCTGCTCCCCAGCGGCAGTGTACCTTGAAGGGAGAGAAGACAATCGGTCTCTCTCCCCAACCACAGGGGGACAGCACCCCTAACTCCGATGGTGCAGATGGGACTGCGGTCTCTGCACCAGACCTACAGGGATGCTGGACAGCCAGTACCGATCCCCCACCAACCCCACAGGAATGCCAGGAAGAGGATTTAAGCAATCCTTCCTTTCCACAGCTGATCCGCAACAAGGTCATGGGGGTAGGATTGCCTGAACCCATCCCAGCGGAAGAGCTGGCATCTGTGCCGAGCGCAGTCAGCCTCTGCCCTCCCCTATCCTCTTGTCTAGAAACTGACTCCCCACAGGCTACCCCAGCGGAAGAGCTGGCATCTGGGAAGAGGACATTGCCTACAGATTTCAACCTTTCATTGAATTAATGCTGGCTATCTAAACCTGCATGCAGCGAGCTTCCCCTAGTGGTGGGTGCAACTTGTATGGGGTTCATGATGTGATATGGTCCAGCACTGACCACCTGCCACCACTAGGAGGAGCACACTGCCTACAGATTTCAACCTCCCATTAAGTTCAATGCTAACTGTCTAAACCTGTTGCCACGCTGGACAGGATACAAGATACACAGAATACAACAAAACAAATGTCTAGGCAAGAAGCTGGGGATAAACGTCACCTCCTGACAAATCCCTACCAGCTCCCCCTAGACTTCTATGCCCACATTCAGACCCTGAAGGTGGGAATGAACGTGTCCTTGTGCCTAGGCTGAAGATTCCCTAAGATGGTGAAAGGGGGAAAGAGGCAGCCTGCTCCCTCAGGACCTGGAGGGGGCAGGCGTCTCTCTTACAGCCTAGACAAACAATCACAAGAAAACAAAACCAACTTATCTTGTACTGAGCAGGAACAGCAATCCTTCCCTCCTTCCTTCCTTTGAACAGGACAGAAGCTATAACCCGCACAGGACACTGGGAGTGGGCGTAATTTAAACTCATACCAATGACCCCACCCAGTGCACCTGAAGAGAGGCGGATATAGCTCAACTCCAAAACAATAACAAAAGGCTACACATGTGCTGCTAACCTAGCAGACTTCCGCACATGACCTGAGCAGGGCATAACAGAACCCCCCCATCTACGGATGACCTCCGGACACCCCGGCCCAACTTTATCCGGGTGGGATCTGTGAAAAGCCCTCACCAGTTGGCTGGCACTAACATCCACAGCCGGAACCCACATCCTCTCCTCTGGGCTGTATCCCCTCCAGTGTATCAGGTACTGAAGGGAACCTCGAAGAACTCTTGAGTCGAGAACCCTAGCGATCTCGAACTCTAAATTTCCATCAATCAGAAGAGCGGGAGGAGGCAATGGCGATGGTTCCACCGGTTTCACATATTTCTTCAGTAAAGACCTGTGGAACACATCATGGATCCTCCAAGTCTGCAGAAGATCCAGACGAAACGCTACAGGATTGACCACCGCAGATATTTTGTGAGGTCCAATAAATCTTGGCCCCAGTTTCCAAGATGGTACTCTCAGTTTAAAATTTTTAGTAGATAACCACACCAGATCACCCACACACAGGTCCGGATCAGTCATACGTCTCTTGTCAGCCATTCGCTTATACCTCTCGCCCATCTTCTCCAAATTCACTTGGATCCTCCGCCAGATAGAAGACGAGGCAGAAGAAAATCTCTCCTCCTCTGGCATCCCAGAGGAACTAGTCCCAGAAAAGGTACCAAACTTAGGATGAAAACCGTATGCGCCAAAAAATGGCGACTTTCCCGTGGACTCCTGCCTACGGTTATTTAAAGCAAACTCCACTAGGGATAAGAATGAGGACCAGTCCTCCTGATTCTCAGCCACAAAGCACCTCAAGTAGGTATCCAGGTTTTGATTAGTACGCTCTGTCTGCCCATTCCACTGCGGATGAAAAGCCGAAGAGAACGAAAGTTGAATGCCAAGCCGAGAGCAGAATGCCCTCCAAAACTTTGAGACAAACTGCGTGCTCCTATCAAAAACCACATCCGAGGGAATGCCATGTAATTTCACGATATTATCAACAAAAATCTGAGCAAGAGTCTTGGCATTGGGCAGACTAGCTAACGATACAAAGTGAGCCATTTTACTAAAACGGTCAACAACCACCAAAATTACTGTTTTTCCGGAGGAACTCGGCAGATCCGTAATAAAGTCCATAGACAAGTGCGTCCAAGGACGAGATGGAATAGACAAAGGAAGAAGTGAACCAGAAGGTCAAGTGTGAGCAACCTTTGACCGTGCACAGGTTTCACAAGCTGCTACGTAATCCTCAACACTCTTACGTAACCCGGGCCACCAGAACCTCCGGGTCACAAGATCAAAGGTGGACTTACCACCAGGATGTCCAGCAAGGACAGTATCGTGATGTTCCTTGAATACCTTGTATCAGGGTCCATCGGGAACAAACAACCTCCCTGGGGGACAAGAACCAGGAGCCCCCTCCTGGGCTACCAACACCTCCATCTCCAATTCGGGGTACAGAGCAGAAACCACCACCCCATCAGCCAAAATCGGAGCAGTATCCTCTGAATCACTTACCCCAGGAAAACTACGAGACAATTCATCTGCCTTGACGTTTTTTAACCCCTGGGCGAAAAGTAACCACAAAATTGAACCTGGTAAGAACAGTGACCATCTAGCCTGTCTAGGATTCAGACGCTTGGCAGGTTGCAGGTAAGCTAAATTCTTATGATCAGTGTACAGTACAGACCAAAAGTTTGGACACACCTTCTCATTCAAAGAGTTTTCTTTATTTTCATGACTATGAAAATTGTAGATTCACACTGAAGGCATCAAAATTATGAATTAACACATGTGGAATTTTATACATAACAAAAAAGTGTGAAACAACTGAAAATATGTCATATTCTAGGTTCTTCAAAGTAGCCACCTTTTGCTTTGATTACTGCTTTGCACACTCTTGGCATTCTCTTGATGAGCTTCAAGAGGTAGTCACCTGAAATGGTCTTTCAACAGTCTTGAAGGAGTTCCCAGAGATGCTTAGCACTTGTTGGCCCTTTTGCCTTCACTCTGCGGTCCAGCTTACCCCAAACCACCTCGATTGGGTTCAGGTCCGGTGACTGTGGAGGCCAGGTAATCTGGCGCAGCACCCCATCACTCTCCTTCATGGTCAAATAGCCCTTCCACAGCCTGGAGGTGTGTTTGGGGTCATTGTCCTCTTGAAAAATAAATGATGGTCCAACTAAACGCAAACCGGATGGAATAGCATGCCGCTACAAGATGCTGTGGTATCTATGCTGGTTCAGTAGGCCTTCAATTTTGAATAAATACCCAACAGTGTCACCAGCAAAGCACCCCCACACCATCACACCTCCTCCTCCATGCTTCACGGTGGGAATCAGGCATGTAGAGTCCATCCGTTCACCTTTTCTGTGTCGCACAAAGACACGGTGGTTGGAACCAAAGATCTCAAATTTGGACTCATCAGACCAAAGCACAGATTTCCACTGGTCTAATGTCAATTCCTTGTGTTCTTTAGCCTAAACAAGTCTCTTCTGCTTGTTGCCTGTCCTTAGCAGTGGTTTCCTAGCAGATATTCTACCATGAAGGCCTGATTCACACAGTCTCCTCTTAACAGTTGTTCTAGAGATGTGTCTGCTGCTAGAACTCTGTGTGGCATTGACCTGGTCTCTAATCTGAGCTGCTGTTAACCTGCGATTTCTGAGGCTGGTGACTCGGATGAACTTATCCTCCGCAGCAGAGGTGACTCTTGGTCTTCCTTTCCTGGGGCGGTCCGCATGTGAGCCAGTTTCTTTGTAGCGCTTGATGGTTTTTGTGACTCTACTTGGGGACACTTTCAAAGTTTTCCCAATTTTTCAGACTGACTGACCTTTATTTCTTAAAGTAATGATGGCCACTCGTTTTTCTTTGCTTAGCTGCTTATTTCTTGCCATAATACAAATTCTAACAGTCAATTCTGTAGGACTATCAGCTGTGTATCCACCTGACTTCTCCAGAACGCAACTGATGGTCCCAACCCCATTTATAAGGCAAGAAATCCCACTTATTAAACCTGACAGGGCACACCTGGGAAGTGAAAACCATTTTAGGTGACTACCTCTTGAAGCTCATCATGAGAATGCCAAGAGTGTGCAAAGCAGTAGTCAAAGCAAAAGGTAGCTACTTTGAAGAACCTAGAATATGACATATTTTCAGTTGTTTCACACTTTTTTGTTATGTATATAATTCCACATGTGTTAATTCATTGTTTTGATGCCTTCAGTGTGAATCTACAATTTTCATAGTCATGAAAATAAAGAAAACTCTTTGAATGAGAAGGTGTGTCCGAACTTTTGGTCTGTACTGTATATATGTATGTATATACAGTCATGTGAAAAAATTAGGACACCCTTTGAAAGCATGTGGTTTTTTGTAACATTTTTAATAAAAGGTTATTTCATCTCCGTTTCAACAATACAGAGAGATTAAAGTAATCCAACTAAACAAAGAAAACTGAAGAAAAGTCTTTTCAAGATCTTCTGTAAATGTCATTCTACAAAAATGCCTATTCTAACTGAGGAAAAAGATAGGACACCCTTGCCCCTAATAGCGAGTGTTACCTCCTTTGGCTGAAATAACTGCAGTGAGACGGTTCTTGTAGCCATCTACCAGTCTTCGACATCGGTCTGAGGAAATTTTACCCCACTCCTCAATGCAGAACTTTTTCAGCTGTGAGATGTTTGAGGGGTTTCTTGCACGTACAGCCCTTTTCAAGTCACCCCACAGCATCTCAATGGGATTCAAATCTGGACTTTGACTTGGCCATTCCAGGACTCTCCATTTCTTCTTTTTCAGCCAATCTTTGGTTGATTTACTAGTATGTTTTGGGTCATTGTCATGTTGCATGGTCCAGTTCCGCTTCAGCTTTAATTTTCTAACTGATGGTCTCACATGTTCTTCAAGCACCTTCTGATACACAGTAGAATTCATCGTGGATTCTATGATGGTGAGCTGACCAGGTCCTGCTGCAGCAAAGCAGCCCCAAACCATGACACTTCCACCTCCATGCTTCACAGTTGGTATGAGGTTCTTTTCTTGGAATGCTGTGTTTGGTTTACGCCAAACATGTCCTCTGCTGTTGTGTCCAAATAATTCAATTTTGGACTCATCTGTCCAAAGAACATTATTCCAGAAGTCCTGGTCTTTGTCAACTTTATCTCTGGCAAATGTCAGTCTGGCCTCGATGTTTCTCTTGGAAAGCAAAGGTTTCCTCCTTGCACACCTCCCATGCAAGTTAAACTTGTACAGTCTCTTTCTGATTGTAGAGGCATGTACTTCTACATCAACAGTAGCCAGAGCCTGCTGTAGTTCTCGAGATGACACTTTAGGGTTTTTGGAGACCTCTTTTAGCATCTTGCGGTCTGCTCTTGGGGTGAACTTGCTGGGGCGACCAGTCCTGGGCATGTTGGCAGTTGTTTTGAAAGCCCTCCACTTGTAGACTATCTTCCGGACAGTGGAATGGCTGATTTCAAAATCTTTTGAGATCTTTTTAAATCCCTTCCCAGACTCATAGGCTGCTACAATCTTTTTTCTGAAGTCCTCTGACAGCTCTTTTGCTCTCACCATGGTGCTCACTCTCACTTCAACAGTCAGGAGCACACCAAACTAAATGTCTGAGGTTTAAATAGGGCAAGCCTCATTCAACATGCAGAGTAACGATCTACTAATTATGTGCACCTGGTGTGATATACCTGTGTGAGATCTGAGCCAATTTAAGAGGGAATACATGTGAGGGTGTCCTATCTTTTTCCTCAGTTAGAATAGGCATTTTTGTAGAATGACATTTACAGAAGATCTTGAAAAGACTTTTCTTCAGTTTTCTTTGTTTAGTTGGATTACTTTAATCTCTCTGTATTGTTGAAACGGAGATGAAATAACCTTTTATTAAAAATGTTACAAAAAACCACATGCTTTCAAAGGGTGTCCTAATTTTTTCACATGACTGTATATATATATATATATATATATATATATTATATGATTTTCCGCGCTCGGAGGCCCCGCTCTGTGAGTTTCCGTGGTCTCGCGCTTTGTGGTAAAGTTGCTCGTTATTCCCAGATGCCTCCACTTCACAGTAAATAGCGCTTACAGGTGACCGGGGTAGATCAGAAGTGTTACAGATTGGTGTTTGGCATCCTATGGCACTGGCGCGTTGGTCATATACACTGCAGATCTTTCACCTTTGAATTTAAGCCAATCTCATCCAAAAACTGCACAAAGATCGGCAGAATAAATTGCCATGTATAGCGTGAAATGTGCAGCAAAATGCAGGTAACTCCATGCAGATTTTAATGGGAATTTTCTGCACCCTTTTGTTCTGTACAGACTGTCTCCTATTAATTTTCATAGGGATCCACTAGCTTTTTTTTTTTTTTTTTTCATTTTGTAAAAGATAAATAACTTTATAAAAAAAATATATTGCATTGCCCATATATTTTTAACTTTTATATGTTCAGGCCCTATTATTTTGACCACATCCTACTTACGATGTCTACGGCATGGAGCTCATGAAGGACGTCCTGTGTGCTGAGCTAGCTCGGTGGGTATATAAGAAGTGTAATAGGCTGTCTGCACACATATCCCTCGGTGGGTATATAAGGTGTAATAGGCTGTCTGTACACATATCCCTTGGTGGTTATGTAAGGGGAGTGATAGGCTGTCTGCACACATATCCCTCAGTGGGTATATAAGATGTGTGATAGGCTGTCTGCACCCATATACCTTGCTGGGTATATAAGATGCGTGATAGGCTGTATGTACACATATTCCTCTGTAGGTATATAAGATGTGTGATAGGCTGTCTGCACACATATCCCTCAGTGGGTATATAAGATGTGTGATAGGCTGTCTGCACACATATCCCTCGGTGGATATATAAGGTGTGTGATAGGCTGTCTGCACACATATACCTTGCTGGGTATATAAGATGTGTAATAGGCTGTCTGCACACATATCCCTCGGTGGGTATATAAGGTGTGATAGGCTGTCTTCTTACATATCCCTCGGTGGGTATATAAGGTGTGATAGGCTGTCTGCACACATATCCCTCGGTGGGTATATAAGGTGTAATAGGCTGTCTGTACACATATCCCTTGGTGGTTATGTAAGGGGAGTGATAGGCTGTCTGCACACATATCCCTCAGTGGGTATATAAGATGTGTGATAGGCTGTCTGCACCCATATACCTTGCTGGGTATATAAGATGCGTGATAGGCTGTATGTACACATATTCCTCTGTAGGTATATAAGATGTGTGATAGGCTGTCTGCACACATATCCCTCAGTGGGTATATAAGATGTGTGATAGGCTGTCTGCACACATATCCCTCGGTGGATATATAAGGTGTGTGATAGGCTGTCTGCACACATATACCTTGCTGGGTATATAAGATGTGTAATAGGCTGTCTGCACACATATCCCTCGGTGGGTATATAAGGTGTGATAGGCTGTCTTCTTACATATCCCTCGGTGGGTATATAAGGTGTGATAGGCTGTCTGCACACATATCCCTTGGTGGATATATAAGATGTGTGATAGGCTGTCTGCACACATATCCCTCGGTGGGTATATAAGGTGTGTGATAGGCTGTCTGCACCCATATACCTTGCTGGGTATATAAGGTGTGATAGGCTGTCTGCACACATATCCCTCAGTGGGTATATAAGATGTGTGATAGGCTGTCTGCACACATATCCCTCGGTGGGTATATAAGGTGTGTGATAGGCTGTCTGCACACATATCCCTCAGTTGGTATATAAGATGTGTGATAGGCTGTCTGCACACATATCCCTCGGTGGGTATATAAGGTGTGTGATAGGCTGTCTGCACACATATCCCTCGGTGGGTATATAAGGTGTGTGATAGGCGGTCTGCACACATATACCTTGCTGGGTATATAAGGTGTGATAGGCTGTCTGCACACATATCCCTCAGTGGGTATATAAGATGTGTGATAGGCTGTCTGCACACATATCCCTTGGGGGATATATAAGGTGTGTGATGGGCTGTCTGCACACATATCCCTTGTTGCTTTCATGGGTAAATGGGGCCATTTATCAGAGTTGCAGGAAAGGAAAGTTTTACTTTTTCCTATTAGCGCCCTACGATCCCATTGTGGTGGGAGAGGGTAATGGTAATGAAGTTATAAAGAGAGCCCCCCCCCCCCCCCTCTGTTATGAGGATGCTGCTATTGGCTGCAGCATCTAAGGATCGCAGCTAGATCCAATACTCCCGGCTGTAGATTGTAGCCCATGGTGCTTGTGCCCGTGCCAACCCCTCGTCCTAACATTTCCTGAAGGTGCCGGAAGTCTGCCTTCACTGGAATGTACAGTTTTATTGTGGAGGTGACATGGCTGTGTGCCTCATTCTATACGTATATAGTGTAAGAGGTGAGCACCTACGTATGTCGCGTTAGTTTTAGTTTTCTGGTCTTTTTAGAGGGGCAGAGAAAGCGACTTCTTTATACACATAAAATTCCTCCTATAACTCTTCCTGGCGTCTTAGCGGATAATAAACCCCCCTTTTATTCCCTGCGTACAGTGATAAAGCCCGGTTAGGATAACACTGTGTCATCTTCCTTTTCCTCCTCCTGTAATGGTCCGTGAAATAGTCACCACTTCCATTACTCCGCGAGGCAGTTTCTTCTCAATTTCCCGGCTAACAGCGACATTTATCTTCACAGGCGGGGAACGCAACATTTAACCGTGCTAAGCTCCTCAACATCGGCGTGCGAGAAGCGCTGCGCTACGACAACTGGGACTGTTTAATCTTACACGACGTTGACCTCATTCCGGAAAATGACTACAATCTGTACATATGCGACGATCATTACCCCAAGCATCTCTCCAGCGCCATTGACAAGTTCCAGTACAGGTAATGCACTGCGCATGCAGCGCCGGGTCATGGCTGCCACACACACTAGGAATGCCGGGCATTTTGGCACTGCTATTACAAAACCACTCCTCTGTTACATGGTTAGAATACATTGAATAAATATACAAATCTAGCAGAGCTGAACCTGTCATTGGAATTACAGTGCCTTCTGTACATGGATGGAACGTTACTTCTGTCTGTGACTGCCCTCTAGTGGACATTTTATGTAGGATGCTGTGCGCTCTATAGGTTTAACAGATGCTGGAAGGATTCACACAGCGGTATGAATACAGCTCCAGTGTGTGACCGTCATGTTATATGTCACAGATTGTATGGCATATATTCACTGTGATTATAGATGTTGTTGTCTGTCATCGAAATATTAGACTACTAGTCTAGATATACATTTTCATATATAGGAGCAGTATTATAATAGTGTCATGGTTCCTCAGGTGACTGGTGTCAAGAGATCAGAGAGACTGGATGAGCGTGGAGGAATCTAACAGCCTCCTTGATTTCTCTTTATTCAGTGTTGATAGGGTTAATGACCACTTTCCTTTTCTTAGCTGTTGCTCAGTGGTCATCACTTCTACCCTTTATAGTCTGACCCCACCCTTCTGACTGTGCAGTAGATAGCTTCATTTGGGTTTGGCTGAGCTGGGGTGATGTTGTCTCTTGTGTTCCTGTTCTTCCCTCTCTACAGAAGTTAAGTGTTGCATTTGTTTGCATTTGTTATATTCCCTGTCGTTGTATCTGTGCCTGAGACAGAGACTTCCATTCATCCATCTGGGGAGTAATGGGTTGTCTCTGGTCCTATACTTATTCCAGGGCCTTATAGGGAAATCAGGGCCTAGGTATCCTGCATATGAATATTCCTACCTTCAAGGTCTATTCATATTGATAGGTAGTCAGGGCCCGGATTAGGGTTGTCTAGGAGGTGACCTGTTTCTTCCCTAGTTTCCAGGCCCAGTTTCTATTCCCCTTCCCTCCTGTGTTCGGTGAGTCGTCCCCCCCCCCCCCCCCCACACACACTGATCGTGACAAGTAGTAATATTCTTGTACATAGGAGCAGTATTATAGTAGTTATATTCTTGTACATAGGAGCAGTATTATAGTAGTTATATTCTTGTACATAGGAGTAGTATTATAGAAGTTATATTCTTGTACATACGAGCAGTATTATAGTAGTTATATTCTTGTACATAGGAGCAGTATTATAGTAGTTATATTCTTGTACATAGGAGCAGTATTATAGTAGTTATATTCTTGTACATACGAGCAGTATTATAGTAGTTATATTCTTGTACATAGGAGGCAGTATTATAGTAGTTATATTCTTGTACATAGGAGCAGTATTATAGTAGTTATATTCTTGTACATAGGAGCAGTATTATAGTAGTTATATTCTTGTACATAGGAGCAGTATTATAGTAGTTATATTCTTGTACATAGGAGGCAGTATTATAGTAGTTATATTCTTGTACATAGGAGCAGTATTATAGTAGTTATATTCTTGTACATAGGAGCAGTATTATAGTAGTTATATTCTTGTACATAGGAGCAGTATTATAGTAAGTTATATTCTTGTACATAGGAGCAGTATTATAGTAGTTATATTCTTGTACATAGGAGCAGTATTATAGTAGTTATATTCTTGTACATAGGAGCAGTATTATAGTAGTTATATTCTTGTACATAGGAGGCAGTATTATAGTAGTTATATTCTTGTACATAGGAGGCAGTATTATAGTAGTTATATTCTTGTACATAGGAGGCAGTATTATAGTAGTTATATTCTTGTACATAGGAGCAGTATTATAGTAGTTATATTCTTGTACATAGGAGCAGTATTATAGTAGTTATATTCTTGTACATAGGAGGCAGTATTATAGTAGTTATATTCTTGTACATAGGAGGCAGTATTATAGTAGTTATATTCTTGTACATAGGTGCAGTGTTATAGTAGTTACATTCTTGTACATGGGAGCAGTAATATAGTAGTTATATTCTTGTACATAGGAGCGGTATTATAGTAGTTATATTCTTGTACATAGGAGGCAATTTTTATTAGTATAAACAAACATAACAATACATTCAATCTGAATGAACAGAAACAATGGTCATTTACCAGAAATCATACATATCCAACAGTATAAATAATAATAATGATGATAACTTTAACTTAACAATAGTCCATTGCTGTTAAAGGAAAATAAAGTAAATAAATCAGTAATAAACACAATTCCGTTATGAAGATCAGTCCACATCCACCATATGTACCTTCCTCCATAACATCCTGTTTCTCTCCTTTTTCCTACATTCTAAGTTTTTTATCCACCTCAGCTCTGACAGGATCAGGTTCACCGCTCGCCTGTGATGGAACGGCTCGCTATGTACGGACACTTTCGTTCTAGTATGCCAGTGGTAGTATTTAATGACTGTTATAATCAGGTACATGGTCCCCCGGTCAATGTCAGGTATACTGGCTGGTACCCCATAGATGATATCAGGGTATGTAAGACGCCGCAGTCTAGGGATCTTTAACCTGGAGGATACTTCCTGCCATATTTTCTGCCCTTCCTCGCACTCAGATATAAAATGTGCCATTGTCTCCTCCTGTTGACATCCTAAGGGACACTTACGCTCTGAGACACTCAGATGTTTTAGATTCCCCTTAACATAAAGCTTCCCATGCAAGGACAGCCAGGCAATGTCAAAAATTTTCGCAGGGAGCCTGACTCCATTAAGAAACCTCAGACTTTCTTTTAAGGTTACTGTTGTACAGTCTTTTAATGCAGGCTGTATATAAAAGAAAGTCCTACATATGGTCAGGTACAGCTCTTTCCTGGTCTTACTCTCAATGCACCCTATATCAATCCGCCAGTTTCTCAAGCACCTAAGACCATATTCCAGGTACTGGGGGAGGAAGCCACGAGTCAACCGACCCCTCTTGAGACTGCCGCCTCGCACCCAAGACTCTGCAAAAGGCAATATCCAGTCCCTGACACTGTTCACCCACAGGGAGCTGTTCTCCGAGTCCAGGTCACCAAAATTGACTTTTAGGAACAAGGAGTCAAAGAACACCCTTGGATTTAACATATACAGCCCACCCTCTCTCCTCTTCAGGTAAGTGATCCCTCTTTTTACTGGGTTTAACCTGTTCCCCCAAAGAAGCTGGAAGAACAGGCTAAAGAGCCTAGCCGAGAAAGATTCTGGCAAAGGAAAAATGACAGAGATATACAAGAAGACAGGGACCAGGTAAGTCTTCAGCATTTTAACCCTTTCTCTATAGGTCAGCCTCCAGTTCTTCCATCGCTGAACCTGTGCATTTCCGGTTTCCAACTTCTCCCAATTTATCCTGGCGTTATCGTCCCTCCCAAATTTAACCCCTAAGATCTTAATACAGGTGGAGGCTTTCGCAAATTGTGGCAGGTCAAAGTCTGGATCAGAATCCAGTGTCCAGAAATCTTCTCAAGGTTGACCAGAGACCCTGAGGCCTCAGAGTAGCTTCTGATGGCTGCCAACAACATCTGCACCTCACGAGGCTCAGGTATCACCACAGTCACATCATCCACATAGGCAACAACACTCAGAGGCAAGCAGTGGGGGACTGGTACCCCCCGAAAATCACACTCCTGCAGCGACCTCAGGAACGGGTCTAAGGCAAACACATACAGCAGTGGACTCAACGGGCAACCCTGTCTCACCCCTGCCACAACCCTGAACGTGCCACCCTGCCAACAATTGACCAGAGATAAGCTCTCTGCCTCTCTGTACAAGGTTTTCTGCCAATCAATAAATTGTCCTGGAATACCGTACTTTGACAAAGTGGCCCATAGATACTCGTGGTCTACTCTGTCGAAGGCTTTTAGCCTGGTCAAGACCAACAACATATCTCCCACACCTCAGAGCTTTACATCTCTCAAACATCTCCCTTATCGAGATGACTGCTCCAGAGATGTTCCGCCCTTTCACTGTGCCGAACTGACAGCCAGCCAACAGTGCCCGGGACAAACAGACTAATCTAGAGAAAAGGATTTTTGCCAGAATTTTCCTGTCGACATTCAAGAGGGCAATCGGCCTCCAGTTCTTGATGTCGCTAAGCTCCTTACCTTTAGAAAGCAGAATTAGCGATGACACCCTCATGGATGGAGGCATCAGGTGATTCTCTAGAGAATTTTTATACACGTCCACGAGGATTGGAGCCAAGTGGTCTCTGAATTTCTTATAGAATTCTGCGGTAATACCGTCCGGACCTGGTGCCTTCTTCAGATGTAATTTATCAATGGCTACTTTAACCTCCTCCACTGTTAATTCTGCTGTTAAAGGAGAAAAGTCCAAATCATTAGTATCAGGGCCTGGAGTTGCCTCCAAGAATTGTCATCTTCTCTTTATCCAAAAACTTCTTCTGAAATAAGTCAGTATAGTAAGATCTCACCACCCCCAGGATACCCTCCCGAGATTCCTGCAAAACACCCTGGGAGTCAGTGAGACCTGTGACCACCTTGTTTACTACACGCTCCCGGCAGTTCTCAAAGGGATCAGGTGACCCTAAGGAACCATAATCACGTTCCAGAACCAGGGAGGTGTACCTGCTGTACTGATACTGCCTTATCTCAGATTTCAGTCGGTTTATCTTTTGCTGGTCCCCCCCATCTGCCGAATACAGTGACTCCAATTCTTTCCGCAGCTTGAGATACTGGCTGTACTTACTCTTCCCCTTCTTAAATGACAGTCTCCTCAAGAGAGATCTGATCTCCTCCTTGACGTCCTCCCACCAGTCAGCCATGCTATCATAAAAGTCCACTCTCTCTAGTTGTTGCTGAAAAAGAAAGTGGACAGAATCCTGGGCATAAGGATCCTCCAGGAGACTGGAGTTAAGTCTCCATAGCCCTCTACCAACATCTGGACGCTTCATGGATCCCAAACAGAATGACAAGGCCAAGTGATCAGAGAAAGGGACAATTTTCTCACACATCCCACTAACCACTTCTGTAGGGTTTACAAAAGCCATATCAATGCGAATTCTTCTGTCAGCACAGGAGTATGTAAATTTTGGCTTCCTACCACCCTGCGTGAACACATCGCTGAGGCCTGCCTGCTGGATCATTCTATTTAGGACCTTGGAGTCCCTGGTCACTGCTCGGCCAGAGGATCTGTCACCCGATGTCCTAGTGACATTGAAATCTCCAGCCAACACCACTGGGACAGAGGTAAAAAGATACGGCTTAACCTCGTTAAATAACTGGACCCTCTCCGCCACTGACTGTGGACCATAGATATTAATGAGCCGGAGTCATCTACCATGGATTGTGACCTCCAGGACCAGACATCGACCCATAATAACTTCTGTCAGTCTATGTATAGTCACATCATTGGTGGTGAACAATATAGCAACCCCGGCATAAGGCTCCACAGCCAGTGACCAGAAAGAAGGACCAGACCTCCATTCCCCCTCAGCCTCACGTAGAAGTCCTGATGTGGTCAGACGCGTCTCCTGTAAGAAGATGACATCTGCATCAAAAGATCTCAGGTGGTCATACACTATGTGCCTTGTCTTTCTTACTTTAATACTATTGACATTGCTGGAAAGCACTTTTAAAGAGAACCCGGCTATCATTACACAACACAAAAGGAAGAGCAGCAAGGTAATACCCATCATCATAGGTCAGAGTCGGAGTTGCCCTGCTTACCACCTGTCTCCATGTCTGATTCTACCTGGGACTCTACAGCATAGGGTTTCCTTTTGGTCGGAGGATCCTCAGTGTCCCCTTCACATTCATCATCTATTTTCTTCAGTTCTCTCTCATAATCTCCCTCAGATTCTGACAGTACTTCATACGTACCTGTTGGATATGGCCATAACCTCTGACCCCTTATGGACTTTCTTCCTGACACTCTCGGCCATGCTGTACTCACCCTCAGGCTTACGGGAGGACTTGTCTTTTTTCCTCCTCTTGTTGCTCTTACTTTCCTCAAATACTGCTGGCGATGAAGAAGAGGCTACCTCTGACTGTTGCTGGCCCTCAGGGACAACCTCCATACTCCCCTGTGCAGTATCTGGGACCTCAAGTTCTGGAGCTGCAGTACCTGATCCCTGCTGGACTTCTTGTGTGGTCAGAATGGACCCTGACATTAAGGCCTCCTCCTCTACAGCATCTGCCTCTAACAAGGAAGCTCCTTACAGACATTGTGCCATGCGTCCGGACAATCTCTGTGAGGGTGACCCATCGCACCACATAGATTAGATCTGATGTTTTGACAATTTGCACTTATGTGGCCAACCTCACTGCACAGATTGTGTGCACTGTGGTCAAGTGCACTCGCGACATGACCGGCTCTGCCACATTTAAAACACTTCCTGGGCTGACCTGGGTAGAAGTAGACGCCTTTCTCTCTCCCAACGAAGAAGGAGTTTGGTAGATGCCACGTAACATTATTATGCTGTCGCGGCTTCACCAAAACCTTCCACCCTCCAGTCCAGATACCATCATCATCTCGGTTCTTGGTGAGATCAGAGACCATGTCACAGTGCCTCCTGAGCCACACAACAATGTTCTGGGGAGGGACGGCTTCATTCCAGAAGATGATATTAACAGTGACGGTATCTGGATTGGATATTGGAATAAAAATAAATTTACTCCATTCGTCAGTGTCCCTGAACCTAGGGAAATTAGCCCAAAATCTATCCAGATTAGACATGACCTAAAAGCTGACATCATAGCCTTGTCTATCTGGTAGATTAATAACTGCCAAGATGTCCGCTGGCACAAACCCCATCTGGCAACACAGGAGTTCTCGGACCACAGGCCTCCGATCTGGGAGGTCTTCTTTGGCGCCTCGATGTTTAAACCTCACTACATTCTTCCTTTTAAAGACCTGACCTGTATAGTGAGCGCCGGAGGAAAAAGATGGAGCACCACGGCTCCAGGCATTACTGGGGGGGACCTGGCGGGGTTCAGGGCCCTGACTTATTGGGGGGGTGTCTGCACTAGGGGGGCCACTCACACCTTCTGTGCTTGAGGGTAAAGGTGGAAAATCGCCCTCATTACTCTGTGGAGATTCCTCCAGCCCGTCCACCTCTATGCCATCCTCAGATATCCCATACAGACTGTACATTCCCCCCAGACACTGACCCCTCAGGTACATGTCCACCATCACCCCCAGTCTCTGCCCCAGCAGTAGAGATCTGCTCTGCCACCCCATCACCTGGATGTACGGATGCATGTCCATTGTCCTGCTGCACTGTGCCTCCTGGGACTTGTAGTGCTGGTGTCTGAGGTCCATGTGTCTCCTCAGGGATAGCTGCAGATCCTTGTTGCCGCTGTTGCAAACTGTCCTGTTTATAAATCTCTCCTTTTTGAAAGGAAAACTTTGCGGCTTGCAGCACAGGTCTTGTCGCCCGCTGGGCCTCCTCAGGGGTAACACTGGAATCCAGTTCAGCAAGAGAAAAAACAAATTCAAGGTTCAGGCCTTGGCTGGCAAAACGCTCCTGGTTCCTATAGGACTCAGCAAGTGGTCCCATCCTGTCCAGTACAATGTCCATCTGCTTTACCAGGTCACCAAGTTCCAGGCTGAGTGAGTGTAGCTTACGGTCGTACACGGCTGCACAGTTTGGATTCGCAGTCTTTAGCTTGTATACACAGTCAATCTCCATTTGCAGCATCTGTTTGTGTCCCTTCAGCTCCTCCATTTTCCTCACCAGGGCAGGGATCTCCTCTGCTAGCTGCAGCTCAGGTGCACGGGTCTCTCTTGTTTGGTGTCCAGTCTTGGGCAGCTTCTCAGGCTGTTTGAACTCAGCAGACCTGGAGCCTCCATGAGATTTCTCTGCAGACCTCTCTTGTGCCATATCCATAGATCTTTCAGCATTTTTGCTGCTGCCACTTCCAGACTGAGACCTGGTGCGGCCGAAGCATGCCATGGTCACCACCTCACACTGCTGCAGGTTCTGCTGTAATGTCAGCCTCTCCAGAGATGTCCTCCGCTGCCTGTGTGCTGGAGGGGTGAGCTGCACACCTGATGCATGTGCTGCGCCCTGTCTCACCTCCTGTGCACCCTGCAGGTTTGGATTTCCAC
Source organism: Bufo gargarizans (assembly GCF_014858855.1). NCBI lineage: Eukaryota > Metazoa > Chordata > Amphibia > Anura > Bufonidae > Bufo > Bufo gargarizans. The sequence continues at coordinate 302,246,741 of NC_058082.1, read as the reverse complement.
TCACAGAAGATACCTTTTGGGGGTCACTATGCTGTACTGGACGCTGCAGGCCTGGGCTGGAGGTCTGCTTCTCTGCACCATTCTTAGCTGTACTCACTGCTGCTGAATCCTTCTTTCCTTCTGGAACCACAACTGTTACGCCATCTTTCTTACTTGCACTTAATGCACTGGTGTTTCCTCCATTCTGGTCATTTCTTGTCACAGGATTCACTTTTGGACTTGTATCCATACTAGAGAAAGCCTGGGAGTTCCCTCCCAGTGGAGGCCTGGAAGCCTGGGCCTTGCTTGGGGAAGTTCCCCGCCCAGGGAGGCCCTTCCCTGGGCTTGCTCCAGACATGAGGAGAACCACCTACACACGTCCTCACAGCTAGGAGGCAGTATTATAGTAGTTATATTCTTGTACATAGGAGCAGTATTATAGTAGTTATATTCTTGTACATAGGGGCAGTATTATAGTAGTTATATTCTTGTACATAGGAGCAGTATTATAATAGTTATATTCTTGTACATAGGAGGCAGTATTATAGTAGTTATATTCCTGTACATAGGAGCAGTATTATAGTAGTTATATTCTTGTACATAGGAGCAGTATTATAGTAGTCATATTCTTGTACAGAGGAGCAGTATTATAGTAGTTATATTCTTGTACATAGAAGGCAGTATTATAGTAGTTATATTCTTGTACAGAGGAGCAGTATTATAGTAGTTATATTTTTGTACATAGACGGCAGTATTATAGTAGTTATATTCTTGTACATAGGAGCAGTATTATAGTAGTTATATTCTTGTACATAGAAGGCAGTATTATAGTAGTTGTATTCTTATACATAGGAGCAGTATTATAGTAGTTATATTCTTGTACATAGGAGCAGTATTATAGTAGTTATATTTTTGTACATAGACGGCAGTATTATAGTAGTTATATTCTTGTACATAGGAGCAGTATTATAGTAGTTATATTCTTGTACATAGGAAGCAGTATTATAGTAGTTGTATTCTTATACATAGGAGCAGTATTATAGTAGTTATATTCTTGTACATAGAAGGCAGTATTATAGTAGTTATATTCTTGTACATAGGAGGCAGTATTTTAGTAGTTATATCCGTGTACATAGTAGTCAGTATTATAGTAGTTATATTCTTGTACATAGGAGGCAGTATTATAATAGTTATATTCTTGTATATAGGGGCAGTATTATAGTAGTTATATTCTTGTACATAGGAGCAGTATTATAGTTGTTATGTTCTTGTACATAGGAGGCAGTATTATAGTAGTTGTATTCTTATACATAGGAGCAGTATTATAGTAGTTATATTCTTGTACATAGAAGGCAGTATTATAGTAGTTATATTCTTGTACATAGGAGGCAGTATTTTAGTAGTTATATCCGTGTACATAGTAGTCAGTATTATAGTAGTTATATTCTTGTACATAGGAGGCAGTATTATAATAGTTATATTCTTGTATATAGGGGCAGTATTATAGTAGTTATATTCTTGTACATAGGAGCAGTATTATAGTTGTTATGTTCTTGTACATATGATGCAGTATTATAGTAGTTATATTCTTGTACATAGGAGCAGTATTATAGTAGTTATATTCTTGTACATAGGAGCAGTATTATAGTAGTTATATTCTTGTACATAGGAGCAGTATTATAGTAGTTATGTTCTTGTACATATGATGCAGTATTATAGTAGTTATATTCTTATACATAGGAGCAGTATTATAGTAGTTATATTCTTGTACATAGGAGCAGTATTATAGTAATTATATTCTTTACATAGGAGCAGTATTATAGTAGTTATATTCCTGTACATAGGAGCAGTATTATAGTAGTTAGATTCTTGTACATAGGAGCAGTATTATAGTAGTTATATTCTTGTACATAGGAGGCAGTATTATAGTAGTTATGTTCTTGTACATAGGAGCAGTATTATAGTAGTTATATTCCTGTACATAGGAGCAGTATTATAGTAGTTATATTCTTGTACATGGGAGCAGTATTATAGTAGTTATATTCTTGTACATAGGAGGCAGTATTATAGTAGTTATGTTCTTGTACATAGGAGGCAGTATTATAGTAGTTATATTCTTGTACATAGGAGCAGTATTATAGTAGTTATATTCTTGTACATAGGAGGCAGTATTATAGTAGTTATATTCTTGTACATAGGAGTAGTATTATAGTAGTTATAGCCCTGTACACAGGAGGCAGTATTATAGTAGTTATATTCTTGTACATAGGAGTAGTATTATAGTAGTTATATTCTTGTACATAGGAGCAGTATTATAGTAGTTATAGCCCTGTACACAGGAGGCAGTATTATAGTAGTTATATTCTTGTACATAGGAGTAGTATTATAGTAGTTATATTCTTGCACATAGGAGCAGTATTATAGTAGTTATAGCCCTGTACACAGGAGGCAGTATTATATTAGTTATATTCTTGTACATAGGAGGCAGTATTTAGTTTCCAAAGACTGTATGTATGCATCTGTATTCCAGTTTAATTACAGTTTAGTTAGAATATCTTATAATGTCACAATGCAAGTTGGTGGCTACAATACATTTTGTACTATCTGTCTGCTGTATAGATATATTTCTCCAGGAAGATGCCAACATAATGTTAAATATTTTCCTCTTCAGCTAAATCTGTATGCGAATATAGTAAAAATATTTACAACTCTGTGCAGACTTTTGCCCTTATGCCTGAAGTCCAGTAATGATTCAAACTTTGTTTGTGCACATATGCAGTACTAGTCACTCGCCACACGGTGTCACTGCTGCTCACTGTATAGGTGCAGTACAGCTAAGCTCTGAGTGCTGAACTTAATATGTACATGTATGTTACACTAATATATATCCACACGCACACAGTATGTTGTAATGCTTCTGCCATACACTACAATAATCTATATGACCCTATACTTTAGACCAGGGATCATCAGTCACTGCCACTCCAATAGTTGTGTAACTACAGTTCTCATTATGCTAGTTCACATACTGTATATGGGAGTACTGGGAACAGCTGGGAGTTGTAGTTTGACAACTGCTAGTGTCGGAGGTCACTGACCCTTGCTCTAGACATACAGTATAATGCTTGTAATCTCCTTCTGTGATTGACTGCCAGGGAAAGCGGGGAGAGGAATAGGAAAGAGACTCTGGCTGAAGCCATGACAGAGACCATCGGGCGTTGGGTAACACATTAAGGATTTCAGGGGTTTGCATTTCACTGATACAGAATGCAAAAATCCTGTGCACCAGCTGTGTTTTTTTTAGGGATCATGAGGCGCCGGCAGCCATTCTCGGTGAATACGCCAGTGGTTGTAATTATTTTTTACTTCCCCTACAGCCTGCCATATTCGACATGTTTTGGAGGAGTGTCTGCACTTACACCAGATCAGTTCATGAGGATCAATGGATTCCCCAACACATACTGGGGCTGGGGAGGAGAGGACGATGATATCGCCATGAGGTAACCTACCGCGGTGAGGGTCACAAAGCTGTGATTGGGACGAGCGCTGTCTTCCTCCCTTTCCCCTACTAGAAGCCGCTCTGTAAGTGTTCGGAAACCTCCTCGGTCACATGAGAACCCATCTAGTGTAAAACGCCAATGAGGAGGAGAAGCAGCAGAAGGCCGGCACTCCAGCTGTTGTAAAACTACAACTCCCAGCATGCATACTGACTCTGCTCTTCTCAGAACTCTCATAGAAATGAGTGGAGTACTCTGGGAATGGTAGTTTCACAACAGCTTGACTGCTAAAGGATGCGGGCCCCGGGCCTCCAACTCACCCATCCGTTGGGGATGGAGGGAAATTGCCTATATGAGAACCCAGCAGAGGGATAGACCCGAAATCTACACGTTACACATAACATTTTGGACTCCACTACAGTTGTGTTCAAAATTATTCAACCCCCAATGCTGTAAAGGGTTTTAGGGAATTTAGTGTACATTTGTAATTGTGTTCAGAATGAAATCTTACAAGGACTTTTTAAAGAACCAAATGAAACTAAAATTACATCAATTGTTTTTGTAATACAGTATTAAATAGTTTTTTTTTTGTGATTTCTTCATTGACACAATTATTCAACCCCTTAAAGACTACCACTCTTAAGAACAGAGGTTCATTCAAGTGTTTTAGATCAGGTATTGAAAACACAAGTGGATGTAAAGGAGCAGCAATCAAGCATAATAAGCACCAATTAGGCAGATTTAAAAGGACTGTGATACTCAGCTCCTTCTAGACATTTACTGGTGTGTTTACAAAGATGGTGAAGTCAAGAGAACGGTCCAGGAAGACAAGAGAAGAGGTGATTTCTCTTCACAGGAAGGGCAATGGCTATAAGAAGATTGCAAAGATGTTAAACATACCAAGAGACACCATAGGAAGCATCATTCGCAAATTCAAGGCAAAGGGCACTGTTGAAACGCTACCTGGTCGTGGCAGAAAGAAGATGCTGACTTCGACTGCTGTGCGCTTCCTGAAGCGCAAAGTGGAGACAAGTCTCTGTGTGACTGCTGAGGAACTGAAAAAAGATTTGTCAGATGTGGGCACTGAAGTTTCAGCTCAGACAATAAGGCTCACACTGCGTAATGGAGGCCTCCATGCCAGAACTCTCAGGCGCACCCCCTTGCTGTCTCCAAAGAATAAGAAGAGTCGACTGCAGTATGCCAAAAGTCATGTGGACAAACCACAAAAGTTTTGGGATAGTGTTCTGTGGACTGATGAAACAGAATTAGAACTGTTTGAGCCCATGGATCAACGCTATGTTTGGAGGAGGAAGAACAAGGCCTATGAAGAAAAGAACACCTTGCCTACTGTGAAGCATGGCGGGGGGTCAATCATGCTTTGGGGCTGTTTTGCTTCTACAGGTACAGGGAAGCTTCAGCGTGTGCAAAGGTACCATTAATTCTCTTCAGTACCAGGAGATATTGGATGAAAATGTGATGTAGTCCGTCACCAACCTGAGGCTTGGGAGATGTTGGACCTTTCAACAGGACAATGATCTCAAGCATACCTCCAAGTCCACTAGAGCATGGTTGCAGATTAAAGGCTGGAACATTTTGAAGTGGCCATCGCAGTCACCAGACTTAAAACCGATTGAGAACCTCTGGTGGGACTTAAAGAAAGCAGTTGCAGCGCGCAAGCCCAAGAATGTGACTGAACTGGAGGCTTTTGCCCATGAAGAATGGGCGAAGATACCCGTAGATCGCTGCAAGACACTTGTGTCAAGCTATGCTTCACGTTTAACAGCTGTTATAACTGGAAAAGTATGTTGTACTAAGTACTAAGACTGAATGTCACTTGGGGGTTGAATAAAACTGATAATGATGTGAGCACAGAAAAGACATTTGTGGTTATTTCATTATAAATGTTATGTTATATTTGTCTGACTTACAAGGGCCTCTGTGATTTACTTGTAAACAAGATGACTGAAATGATCACAATCAATGTCAAACTGGCCAAAAAACTCAATTTCAGTGGGGGTTGAATAATTTTGAACACAACTGTATATCTAATGCATCTGCAAGTGTCCTGGAGGACAAGTTGGAGAGACCTGACCTACATCCATTATGTGGGCCCCGCTCCAGTCACATGTAACCCTCAGAACACGCCTGATTGGCCAGAAGGCTACATCCAGGTCTGGAAATGAGTGAGGTTGAGCCCCTTTTGCCCGGCATACGATGGCTTCTTCAGGTGCCCTCAGATCGAGCGCTCTTTGTGGAGATTCTCTTGTAATCATCTTCCAGAAGGGCCAACGATTGGACGTGGCCTTTAATAGGTTTTTATGTGTTTTCCTCTTTTACAAGGATTCGCTTCTCGGGGATGAAATTCACTCATACGCCTTTAAGCCTTGGCCGATATAAAATGATCCCACACGACCAGGACTCCGGCAATGAGGTGAACTCTTACAGGTAAACGGGACCTAGTGAAAGTGTCAGCCGCCGGTAATAATCCTTGCACAGTAAAAATGTTATATTTACATTTAATTTAAAGGGGTGTTCTGGGATTTTGATAGGTCATCAGTATCAGATTGGCGGGAGTCAGACTCTCTGCACCTCTGCCGATGAGCTGTTTGACGAGGCCTCGGCGCACCATGCGGCTTCTTCCTAGGCCAGTGACGTCACATTTACCAGTCCCATGGCCTAGGCACGGCTCAATCCCATTCAGTTGGATAGGCCTGGGCTGCATTACCAAGCACAGCCACCATACAGTGTACAGCTCTGTGTAATCTTTGAGGAGGCCACAGCACTTGCCGGAGCGCCACAGCCCTTCAAACATCTGCTCAGTGGTCCTGCCTGGAGTCATCCCCCCACCTATCAGACATTGATGACTGGAGAATTGGCCATCAATATGGAAATCCCAGATAACTAATGGGTTCTCTCCATTCCAGGTCCTCCTCCATTGGCTAGAGAAGCGAGAGACTGCAAGGAGCATCTTTATCTCTCTCTGGAGGACCTGGCACGTCCACTGATGTAAATGGCCACTGTGTAATACTTCTCCTCTCCTGTGGGGGAGCTGCAGGGAAATTACACACTTGCCGCAGGGCTTCTCCTCATATTTCATCCAATCGGTGTACACTTTGTGGAACTGTACATCGACATAGTGTTAAGTAAAGTAAATGTTTGTTCCATTCACATGTTTTACTCCAGTCATATCCAGAGATGCATTTAGCAGTCTTTCGTTATCAGAAACCAGTGCATTGTGGGAGTTCTGGGGACCATTAACCACTTAGCTGCTGAAGGCCAGGTTTCCAATCTGATGTTCTCCTCCTTTGTTTATTTTCCCAGGTATAATCTGTTAAGTAAAACAAGAAAAACCTGGAGAGAAGACGGGATAAACTCCATAGATTTCCGCCTGCTTTCCAGAGAGAAGGCTGAGCTCTACACCAACCTCACGGTGGACATCGGTGAAACTCCGGTCATGCCGACCGAAGCAAGCAAGTGGTGGTGGTTTTTTTAGCCCTTGGTCAGGGGCGTACTGAACTATAGAGAAGCATCCAGTGATATGGCTGCGGACCACCTCCTACAGGATGGTTTAGGACCTGCAGTCTCTTATCATATGCGACATAGCTCACAATTACCATTCCAGCTAATTCTGCTCTCCAAAAGCCATATGGTGCTCCTTCCACTCTGAAGCCTGCTGTGCGCCCATACATCAGTTTTTGAGCACATATGGGGTGTTTCTGTAAACTGCAGATTCAGGGTAATAGATTTTGAGTTTTGTTTGGCTGTTAACCCTTGATGTGTTGCAGAAAAAATTGATTCAAATTTAAAATCTGCAAAAAAAAATGTGAAATTCTGAAATGTAATTCCCATTTTGATGTAATTCTCGTGGGGCACCTAAAGGGTGAACAACGTTTGTAAAATCAGTTTTGAATAGCTTAAGGGGTTTAGTTTCTAAAATTGGGTGACTTATGGGTTGTTTATAATATGTAAACCCTAGAAAGTGACTTCATAACTGAACTGGTCCTGAAAAAATGGGTTTAGAAATTTTCCTTAACATTTTAAGATTTGCTTCTAAACTTCTAAAGCCTTCTAACGTCCCAAAAATTTTAAATGTCATTTTCAAAATGATCCAAAAATATAGTAGATATATGGGGAATGTAAAGTAATAACTATTTTTGGAGTTATTACTATCTATTATAAAAGTAGAGACATTGATATTTGGAAAAGTGCTAATTTTTTTAAATTTTTTGTAAATTAGGTATTTTTTAAAAAAATAAAAATGAAATATTTTGACTCAATTTTACCACTGTCATGAAGTACAATATGTGACGAGAAAACATTCTCAGAATGGCCTGGATAAGTAAAAGTGTTTTGAAGTTATTACCACATAAAGTGACACTGGTCAAAAGTGGCCTTATACTTAACGCCTTAAGGACACAGGGCGTACAGGTACGCCCTTGTGCCCTGGTACTTAAGGACACAGGGCGTACATGTACGCCCTGTGTATTTTCGATCACTGCCGTGCGGCTGGCAGTGATCGGAACCCGGTGCCTGCTCAAATCATTGAGCAGGCACCTAGGCTAAATGCGCGGGGGGGTCCCGTGACCCCCCCATGTTGGCGATCGCGGCAAACCGCAGGTCAATTCAGACCTGCGGTTTGCTGCAATTTCTGCAGTTTCTGCAGTTTCTGATCCCCGCAGTCCCTGACCGCGGGGATCAGAAACTTTAGGATTCAAAAAACGTTCCAGTATCCCTGCACCCCTGAGTTATTTGAGCCCGGTGGGAGGTGCAGGGGGAGGGTTGCGGGCGGTGCGGGAGGCGGGCGGTGCGGACGCCCGCCTCCCATTGCATAATCGTTGGCGTCTAGTGGGTATACCAGGGTGCCAGCACATTGCTGGCACCCTGGTATAAACGGCTGACATCGGTGATGCGATGTCAGCCGTTTAACCCTTTCCATACAGAGGTCCGTACGGACCGCTGTATGGAAAAGGTTAACAGCTCAGGGAGCTCCCTCCCTCTCCGATCGGGGGGCTGCTGTGCCTTTGCAGCCCCCCGAATGGAGAGGGAGAGAGCTCACAGGCAGCCCCCCAAGCCCTGTCTTTACCCTTCCCCGTCTGTGAAGTTCTGGCAACTACTGAGCAGACGGGGAAGGTTCCTATGGCAACAGGATGCCTTCTCAGGCGTCCTGCTGTCCATGGTTCTGAACAGATCTGTGCTGAAAGCATAGATCTGTTCAGACAAAGTGTAAGTAAAATACAGTACAGTACAATATATATTGTACTGTACTGTATTATGCAGACATCAGACCCACTGGATCTTCAAGAACCAAGTGGGTCTGGGTCAAAAATAAAGTAAAAATCCAAAAACACATTTATCACTGATTAAAAATGAAAAAAATAAAATTCCCTACACATGTAGGGAAAAAATTAAAAACTATGATGAAATTGGAATTTTGCCCACCTTACTTCCCAAAAAAGGTAATAAAAGTGATCAAAAAAGTCGCATGTACGCCAAAATTGTAACAATCAAACCGTTATCTCATCCCGCAAAAATCATACCCTACCCAAGAAAATCGCCCAAAAACTGAAAAAACTATGGCTCTTAGACTATGGAAACACTAAAACATGATTTCTTTTGTTTCAAAAATGAAATCATTGTGTAAAACTTACATAAATAAAAAAAAGTATACATATTAGGTATCGCCGCGTCCGTAATGACCGGCTCTATAAAAATATCACATGACCTAACCCCTCAGATGACCACCGTAAAAAAATAAAAATAAAAACGGTGTAAAAAAAGCAAAAAAAGTGTAATAGCAAGCAATCAAAAAGTCATGTGCACCCCAAAATAGTGCCAATCAAACCGTCATCTCATCCCACAAAAAATGAGACCCTACTTAAGATAATCGCCCAAAAATTGAACAAACTATGGCTCTTAGACTATGGAGACACTAAAACATTTTTTTTGTTTTAAAAATGAAATTATTGTGTAAAACGTACATAAATAAAAAAAATTGTATACATATTGGGTATCACCGCGTCCGTGACAACCTACTCTATAAAATTACCACATGATCTAACCTGTCAGATGAATGGTGTAAATAAAAAAAATTAAAAAAAAAGCAATTTCTTGTTACCTTGCCGCACAAAAAGTGTAATATAGAGCAACCAAAAATCATATGTACCCTAAACTAGTACCAACAAAACTGCCACCCTATCCCGTAGTTTCTAAAATGGGGTCACTTTTTTGGAGTTTCTACTCTATGGGTGCATCAGGGGGGCTTCAAATGGGACATGGTGTCAAAAAAACCAGTCCAGCAAAATCTGCCTTCCAAAAACCGTATGGCATTCCTTTCCTTCTGCGCCCTGCTGTGTGCCCGTACAGCAGTTTACGACCACATATGGGGTGTGTCTGTAAACTACAGAATCAGGGCCATAAATAATGAGTTTTGTTTGGCTGTTAACCCTTGCTTTGTAACTGGAAAAAAAATATTAAAATGGAAAATCTGCCAAAAAAGTGAAATTTTGAAATTGTATCTCTATTTTCCATTAAATCTTGTGCAACACCTAAAGGGTTAACAAAGTTTGTAAAATCAGTTTTGTATACCTTGAGGGGTGTAGTTTCTTAGATGGGGTCACTTTTATGGAGTTTCTACTCTAGGGGTGCATCAGGGGGCTTCAAAAGGGACATGGTGTAAAAAAAAACAGTCCAGCAAAATCTGCCTTCCAAAAACCGTATGGCATTCCTTTCCTTCTGCGCCCTGCCGTGTGCCCGTACAGCAGTTTACGACCACATATGAGGTGTTTCTGTAAACTAAAGAATCAGAGCCATAAATAATGAGTTTTGTTTGGCTGTTAACCCTTGCTTTGTAACTGGAAAAAAAATATTAAAATGGAAAATCTGCCAAAAAAGTGAAATTTTGAAATTGTATCTCTATTTTCCATTAAATCTTGTGCAACACCTAAAGGGTTAACAAAGTTTGTAAAAATCAGTTTTGAATACCTTGAGGGGTGTAGTTTCTTAGATGGGGTCACTTTTATGGAGTTTCTACTCTAGGGGTGCATCAGGGGGCTTCAAATTGGACATGGTGTCAAAAAACCAGTCCAGCAAAACCTGCCTTCCAAAAACCAAACGGCGCACCTTTCACTCTACGCCTCGCTGTGTGGCCGTACAGTAGTTTACGGCCACATATGGGGTGTTTCTGTAAACAACAGAGTCAGGGCAATAAAGATACAGTCTTGTTTGACTGTTAACCCATGCTTTGTTAGTGGAAAAAATGGGTTAAAATGGAAAATTAGGCAAAAAAATTCTCATTTCATCCCCATTTGCCAATAACTCTTGTGCAACACCTAAAGGGTTAACAAAGTTTGTAAAATCAGTTTTGAATACCTTGAGGGGTGTAGTTTATAGAATGGGGTCATTTTTGGGTGGTTTCTATTATGTAAGCCTCGCAAAGTGACTTCAGAGCTGTAGTGGTCCCTAAAAATTGGGTTTTTTGTAAATTTCTGAAACATTTCAAGATTTGCTTCTAAACTTCTAAGCCTTGTAACATCCCCAAAAAATAAAATATAATTCCCAAAATAATTCAAACATGAAGTAGACATATGGGGAATGTAAAGTCATCACAATTTTTAGGGGTATTACTATGTATTACAGAAGTAGAGAAACTGAAACTTTGAAATTTGCTAATTTTTCCCAATTTTTGGTAAATTTGACATTTTTTTATGCAAAAAAAATATATATTTTTTTACTGTCATGAAGTACAATATGTGACGAAAAAACAATCTCAGAATGGCCTGGATAAGTCAAAGCGTTTTAACGTCATCACCACTTAAAGTGACACTGGTCAGATTTGCAAAAAATGGCCTGGTCCTTAAGGTGAAATACGGCTGTGTCCTAAAGGGGTTAAAGGGGTATTCCCATCTCAGACAATGGGGGCATATCGCTAGGATATGACCCCATTGTCTGATAGGTGCAGGTCCCGCACCTACAACGAGAACAATGCGGGGAGCGCTGTGGCTGGAGGACCCTGGATTTCCCGGGGTCCGTCCACCACCAAGAGCTGCTCCCAAAGAAGTGAATGGGAGCGCACTGCGCATGCGCGGCCCATGCTCCCATTCCAATAGACCATTGCACAGAACAGTAAAACTGCTAAACCGGTGTATTTCTCAACCCCATACAGCTGTGAATTTAACCCCTTCAGGACCCTGCCATGTGCAGTGCGCCCTCTGTTCATTTCCTGGCTCCGTTGTCATTGTACCACCGCTGGAACCTGCACCTATCAGACAATGGGGGGCATATCCTAGTGATATGCCCCCATTGTCTGAGATGGGAAAACCCCTTTAAGGTGAAAAATGACAGGGTCCTGAAGGGGTTAAATTTAGTTGTATGGGGTTGAGAAATACACCGGTTTAGCAGTTTTACTGTCCTGTGCAGTGACTGGTCTAGTGGAATATAACTACAGATGAGCGAATTTCATATTTTGAAATTCATTTACGCTTCGTTTGGTGGTAAAAGCAGAATTTCGTTATGGATTCCGTTACCACGGACCACAACGCAATTCTATCACGCAATGCCTTTAGAGGCATTCCGTTATTCATTCCGTCATAATAGAAGTCTATGGGTTGCATAACGGATCCGTCCCGTTATACAGGAGAGGACTGTATATCGGTAGTAATAGATACAGTACCTGTCAGTTTGGACCTTGCTGGAGTAAATCAAGTTGATTATAGTCAGTTCCTTTTAATTAGATTCACCTTAAATCGGTTATGCTATGATTGCTAAATATTAAACTCGGACATCATATAGTCATGTAGGTAATCTCTTTCTAACAAAGCTAGAACCAGCCCTGGACCTCACATGGATCTATTCATTGTTCCTGTTGCCCTGCTGTATTCTCTTCAGGCTGCAGCTCAGGAGGTGTCTCCTTTCTGCTGCAGCTCTCTCCCTATCACAGCTCAGGAGGTGTCTCCTTTCTGCTATAGCTCTCTCCCTATCACAGCTCAGAAAGTGTCTCCTTTCTGCTGTAACTCTCTCCCTATCACAGCTCAGGAAGTGTCTCCTTTCTGCTGTAACTCTCTCTCTATCACAGCTCAGGAGGTGTGTCCTTTCTGCTGCAGGTCTCTCCCTATCACAGCTCAGGAGGTGTCTCCTTTCTACTACAGCTCTCTCCCTATCACAGCTAAGGAGGTGTCTCCTTTCTGCAGCAGCTCTCTCCCTATCACAGCTCAGGAGGTGTCTCCTTTCTGCTGTAGCTCTCTCCCTATCACAGCTCAGGAAGTGTCTCCTTTCTGCTGTAGCTCTCTCCCTATCACAGCTCAGGAAGTGTCTCCTTTCTGCTGTAACTCTCTCCCTATCACAGTTCAGGAGGTGTGTCCTTTCTGCTGCAGGTCTCTCCCTATCACAGCTCAGGAGGTGTCTCCTTTCTGCTGTAACTCTCTCCCTATCACAGCTCAGGAGGTGTCTCCTTTCTGCTGCAGCTCTCTCCCTATCACAGCTCAGGAGGTGTCTCCTTTCTGCTGCAGCTCTCTCCCTATCACAGCTCAGGAGGTGTCTCCTTTCTGCTGCAGCTCTCTCCCTATCACAGCTCAGGAGGTGTCCCCTTTCCGCTTCAGCTCTCTCCCTATCACGGCTCAGGAGGTGTCTCCTTTCTGCTGTAACTCTCTCCCTATCGCAGCTCAGAGGTGTCTCCTTTCTGCTGTAACTCTCTCCCTATCACGGCTCAGGAGGTGTCTCCTTTCTGCTGTAGCTCTCTCCCTATCACAGCTCAGGAGGTGTCTCCTTTCTGCTGTAGCTCTCTCCCTATCACAGCTCAGGAGGTGTGTCCTTTCTGCTGTAGCTCTCTCCCTATCACAGCTCAGGAGGTGTCTCCTTTCTGCTGTAACTCTCTCCCTATCACAGCTCAGGAGGTGTCTCCTTTCTGCTGTAACTCTCTCCCTATCGCAGCTCAGGAGGTGTCTCCTTTCTGCTGTAACTCTCCCTATCGCAGCTCAGAGGTGTCTCCTTTCTGCTGTAACTCTCTCCCTATCGCAGCTCAGAGGTGTCTCCTTTCTGCTGTAACTCTCTCCCTATCGCAGCTCAAGAAAAAACACACATATTAGGTATCGTCGCGTCCGTAACGACCGGCTCTATAAATATATCACATGATCCAACCTGTCCGATAGACACCATAGAAAATAAAAAATAAAAACGGTGTCAAAAAAAGCTATTTTTGTTACCTTACATCACTAAAAGTGCAACACCAAGCAATCAAAAAGGCGTATGCCCCCAAAAATAGTACCAATCTAACAGTCACCTCATCCCACAAAAAATTAGCCCCTACATAGGACAATCGCCCCCAAAAAAAAAAAGCTATGGCTCTCAGGCTATGGAGACACTAAAACATGATTATTTTTTTGTTTCAAAAATGCTTTTATTGTGTTAAATGTAAAAAAAAAATGTAAAAAAGTATACATATTAGGTATCACTGCTTCTGTAACAACCTTCTCTATAAAAATATCACATGATTTAACCCCTCAGGTGAACACCGTAAAAAAAAAAAAGTGTCAAAAAGCCATTTTGTCACCTTACATCACAAAAAGTGTAATAGCAAACGATCAAAACGTCATATGCACCCCAAAATTGTATCAATCAAACAGTCATCTCATCTCGCAAAAATTATACCCTACTTAAGAGAATCACCCAAAAAATAAAAAACTATGGCTCTCAGACTATGGTGACACGAAACATGATTTTTTTTATGGGTTTTTTTCAAAAATATTAGTGTATAAAACTTAAGTAAAAAAATTATACATATTAGGTATTGCCGCGTCCATAACAACCTTCTCTATAAAAATATCACATGATTTAACCCCTCAGGTGAACACCGTAAAAAAAAAAGGTATCAAAAAGCCATTTTGTCACTTTACATCACAAAAAGTGTAATAGCAAGCGATCAAACAGTCATACGCACCCTAAAATAGTACCAATCAAACAGTTATCTCGCACTGAACAAAATGAGCCCCTACATAAGACAGTCGCCCAAAAAAATAAAAAAAAACTATGGCTTTCAGAATATGGAGACACTAAAAAATCATTTTTTTTCAAAAATACTTTATGTAAAAATGAAACAAACAAACAAAAAAAGTTGTCATATTTGGTATTGTCGCATCCGTAACAACCTGCTCTATAAAAATAGCTCATGATCTAACCTGTCAGATGAACATTGTAAATAGCAAAAAATAAAAAGTGCAAAACAGCAATTTTTGGTTGCGTTGCCTCACAAAAAGGTAATATGAGCAACCAAAAATCATCTGTACCCTTAAATAGTACTCACAAAACTGCCACCTTATTCCGTAGTTTCCAAAATTGGGACACTTTTTTGTAGTTTCTACTCTAGGGGTGCAACAGGGGGTCTTCAAATGTGACATTGCAAGTTAAAAATATCCCAGTGAAATCTGCCCTCCAAAAACCATATGGCATTCCTTTCCTTCTGCACCCTGCCGTGTGCCCGTGCAGTGGGCCACGATACGGGTATTTAATGTTTTGTATTTCTCGTGACGCCAATTGCAGCGTGCGCAGTGTACTACCCCAGGGCCCTCCCAAGGTGTTATAATGCATGTCCCAGATTAGGAATGCCAGAGTGGTGTAATGGCCTATAATGTCTCTATAGGGTGGTGATAATTTGTGTGAACGGTGTCTTCTACCTGGGTACGGCTGGACTCCTGGCTCACTTGCAATAAATTTAAGTGTAGTGATAGTAGGAGTAATAGAGGAATTTTGCAGCAGAAATAATGTCCAGACCTTTAGATGAAGTTCAAACTTTTCTTTACTGAAGATAACTTGTATCCAAGCAGCATACAGCCTTGGTCTCTGGTCCCAGCAGGTTTTGGCAATCATTGGCAGGAATAAATGCTTCTGCACTTTAAATGTGAGCTTGCAGGATAGGACGTCTGCTTGGTAGCTCTGTAATTGTGTCAGGAACTAAGCTTCTGCACTTTTCTGTACTTCTGCTTTGTAGGGACAGACTAGCTGATGAGGATGGTCTTCTTATAGGTCACAGGACTTAACCCACAGATGATTTCTCAGGGGATGCTTTCTTTCTGGAATTCTGGAGTTTGCCTGTGACTTTCTACTTCCTTTTCATCCAGCTGAGCTGCAGGGCTCAGACTGGGAATTTGATCAAGTCTCAGACTGATACTCTGTCCTTGCTGTCTTTCCTATGCAGGGGATCTCCTGAACGCTATCACACAGCCTTCCCCTAGCAGGGGGGAGGCTACACTGACCCTAACTTCCTTCTCCACCCAAGCTGTAGGATGTAGGAACAGTCCACACCTCCACAGAGGGGAAGCTAAGCTGGAATAATCCATTCCAGCCTAGTTAAACTAAACTAGGACTTTGTACCTTACCAATGCTTTGCTGCCACCTGCTGGTAAACATGGAAAATTACAAGGAACAATTGTATTTAACATGGTTTTATATGCACATTTGTGAAGACATGAGCAAAATCATATCAGATGACAATATATAGGCTCTTAGAAGATAGTAGAGGGGTAGAGGCGTGTAGTAACACAACTCTGGGGTGTTACACCTGTACAGCAGTTTACGACCACATATGGGGTGTTTCTGTAAACTAAAGAATCAGGGCAATAAATATTAAGTTTAGTTTGGCTGTTAATCCTGGCTTTGTTAGCAGAAAAAAATGAATAAAATGGAAAAGTTGCCAAAAATGTTAAATTCTGAAATGTCATATCCATTTTCAATTAATTATTGTGGAACTCCTAAAGGGTTAACAAAGTTTGTAAAATCAGTTTTGAATACCTTGAGGGGTGTAGTTTCTAAAATGGGGTCACTTTTTGGAGTTTCTACTCTAGGGGTGCATCAGGGTGGCTTAAAATGGTGTCAAAAAAACTGTCCATCAAAATCTGCTTTCTAAAAACCATATGGCGTTCCTTTCCTTCTGCGCCCTGCCGTGTGGCCATACAGCAGTTTTTGATCATATATGGGGCGTTTCTGTAAACTACAGAATCAGGGCAATAAATATTGAGCTTAGTTTGGCTGTTAATCCTTGCTTTGTCAGTGGAAAAAATGATTAAAATGGAAAATCTGCCCAAAAAGTGACATTTTTAAATTTAATCTCCATTTTCAATTAATTCTTGTTGAACACATAAAGGGTTAACAGCGTTTGTAAAATCAGTTTTGAATAGCTTGAGGGGTGTAGTTTCTAGAATGGGGTCATTTTTTGGTGGTTTCTATTATTTAAGCCTCACAAAGTGACTTCAGACCTGAACTGGTCCCTAAAAATTGGGTTTTTGAAAATTTCTGAAAAATTTCAAGATTTACTTCTAAACGTCTAAGCCTTGTAACATCCCCAAAATATAAAATATCATTCCCAAAATGATCCAAACATGAAGTAGACATATGGGGAATGTAAAGTAATAACTATTTTGGTGGTATTACTATGTATTATAGAAGTAGAGAAATTGAAACTTGGAAATTTGCAATTTTTTAAATTTTTGGGTAAATTTGGTATTTTTTTATAAATAAAAATGTTTTTTTTTACTTCATTTTACCAGTGTCATGAAGTACAATATGTGATGAAAAAATAATCTCAGAATGGCCTGGATAAGTCAAAGCGTTTTAAAGTTTAAAGACACTGGTCAGATTTGCAAAAAATGGCCTGGTCCTTAAGGTGAAATAAGGCTGTGTCCTAAAGGGGTTAAACCTTTGACCCTCTAATTTAAAACTATGTCCTTTGGTCGGGCTCGGGACTTCGGGGGGTCCGGACATCGGGCGCGACCCGAGATGCGGCTTTTCCTGTCAGACATGAGTTTCCTAGAAGACTGCTGGACCCCCCTTTTTTCCTTTTTTTTGTTCTACGGAATGTTTGCGACTAAAGATCGCTGTAAGCCCGTCTTGCACGGTGTAGGTGAGCACCAGACGATAGGCCACATGAGTGTTGATCCTGCCGATCGCGCTCACCTATGTCTGGAGGAGGCCGTGCGAGGTGCGCGTTCGTTGCCTGGTGGCCGTCTGGGCTGCGGGCCTCTGATCCCTGCCCCTTTTAGATAACATAATGTTAAATGAGATGCTTTGTCCATCAGCTTTATTAAGTTATAGATGCCGGATGGATCCTGCTTTCACCCCCAGTAAGTGAGATCTCCACCTGATTTTCAAACATTCACATAATTATTGACACTTGTATGAAATTATTGTCAATCATGCTCATAAATCAGAATTGATGGATCTTATAATATCGTAAATGTAATATGGATATGAATTTTTGTATTATAATGAATAAAAATATTTAAATTAAAAAAAAAGAATACAATCTAGCTAATAAACCAGTTTATATAAATGCAAAGCAAGCAGCATATGCACCTTAAAAAAATGAACAATTTGTTTCAGCCATCCCATAACTTATAATAAAATTCACAGTATTTTTTTTTTCGCCTGAAAAAAAAAAAAAAAAGGAGAAAAGAAAACTGTGTCCTTTTGTAGCAGTTTTTCTTCTTTTAAATATTCTCTCCTCTTTTACCTTGTTGATTCCATTTATGTATTTAAAAGTTTCCAGGACGTCCCTCCATGACAGCACCCACTTGAGGATGTCCTATTGGATCTCTGTAGGGACAGGAAGCGTGAAAGGTTAAAAGGCCCCTCCCCACCCCTCCCACCAGTGTTCTTCCTGTCCCTACGGAGATAGGAGCAGTGAGGAGGATTCCCTGCTGTAGGAGTAGGGAGGAACACTAGGCCGAGGCTGGTCGGGGGGCTTATGCCTCTCCTCTTCAGCCTCAGTCAGGGCCTAAAGCTAGCACCCCTCTGGGAAGGGGTCCCCTAGCGCTCCTGGTACCTTTCCATCACTGGATCCAAGCCGCGGTATCGGGACGCTGTTGCCGCTTCTCCGGTGTAGGAGCTCTGGGCACAGCGGCGGCTCCGACGCTCCTCTGATGACGCGGACCACGTCACTTCCTATGTGACCGGAAGTGACGCAGAGAAGATGGCGGCGCGCATCCATGCTGGAGGCCTCAGGATTCTGAGGTCTCGCATGAGGGGTCAACTCTTCTTTGAATGAGTCCCCCGGAAGAGGATGCGGATCCGAGCGGGGACGAGGGCAGGGCCAAGGCGGTAAGTCCTTTTAAAAAGATGATGTTTAAGCTGCAGGCTGGTTGCATCATGGAGGCCCAGGTGTTGAGTAAGCAAGATGCTTCTGCAGACCCCATCGTCCAGGGTATTGTAAGTAGTGTCCTCCCGTTAGGTTTAGCTCCTGCTTGCCCTGTTATATATCTCCATCTCCCCCTTGTCTTTAAGGTGGAAAAGGAGACTGGACACAAACCGCATGGTGACTCCAAGAAAAAAACTAAAAAGTGCAGAACCTGCACTAGGAAGCTGGCAGAGTCATATAAGAAACCATTATGCACAGATTCTTTAGCAAAAATCCTAAAGGAGGAACAGCCTTCCTTTCTGGCGGAACTAAGGCAGTTAGACAGCGGTTAGACAAACCATGGCGGTAGAAGAAGAACAGACGCGTACAGTGCAGGACGAGCTGTTCGGCGGTTTAAGAGCCAGGAAGAGGAAACTTTTTCCTGTGAATTCTAACCTGCGAGATCTAATCAAGGATGAATGGGAAGAGGGTGACAAGAAGCTTTATGTGCCTAGGAAATTTAAGAGCAGGCTGATCTTTAACCCAGAAGAGACACCGACGAGATACCAAAGGTCGACATTCAGGTGGCCAAGGTGGTGAAGAAGACGTCCATACCTTTTGAAGATTCCTCACAATTAAAAGATCCCATGGATCGGAAAATGGATGGGCTTCTGAAGAAGGCCTGAGAATCTTCTGCAGTCACCATAAATACAAATATTGCAGCCACCTCAGTGTCCCGCGCCATGTTTCTATGGCTAGATCAGCTAGAAAATCATCTTAAGATGAAGACATCCAGGGAGGAAATTTTGGAATCCTTACCTTTATTGAAGTTTGCAGCGTCATTTATGGCAGATGCCTCTGCAGAATCAATACGGTTCGCAGCAAAGAATGCGGAATCCCTTATAAAAAGAAGGGATTCCCAGAGGAGAAAGTAATGGCAGCCCTTTCGTAAGCCCTCAAAACAGTTTACAACCTCAGAGAGGGGGAAAGGTAAGACAGGTAGATGGAGTTACCCCAAAGGAGGAAGAGGTAGGGGTTTCCTCTTCAACCCAAACTCTACCTCAAGCAAACAATGACATCAGGCCAGTCGGGGGCAGACTCCGCTTATTCTGGGAATCCTGGACCCGGGTCACACAGAATCAGTGGATCCTCAACACCATCCGGGAAGGAGTGAAGATAGAATTTCGCGGTCACCCCCCCGTCCCCTGCAAAGATTTCTCATTACAAAATTCCAATCAGCGGATCAACAAAATCAATTGTGTCTGGACTTACAGAAGCTAATAAAACTAAATGCTTGGGCCATTATTCAAGGCTTTTTCTAATAAAGAAACCAGATGGAACCTTCAGGACGATTATCAACCTGAAATCCCTGAACAAGTCGTTGGTATACCACAGATTCAAGATGGAATCCATAAAGTCATCAATCCCACTAATTTCGGTAGGGGATTTCTTATGTACCATGGACTTAAAGAATGCCTACTATCACATCCCAATTCATCCACTATACCAAAAATATCTCAGGTTTGCGATCATCCAGAAGGGAACAATTCTTCACTACCAGTTCCAGTGTCTTCCCTTTGGGATATCCTCGGCACCTCGCATTTTCACAAAGGTAATCACAGAAGTGGTGGCATACCTAAGGCAGCGGCAAATAAGAATTATTCCGTACCTGGACGATTTCCTTCTTATTGCAGAGACGAGGCAGAGTCTAGAAAGCAGTGTCCAACAGACCATCGCCCTTTCCAAGGATCTGGGCTGGATAATAAATTACGCCAATTCGGACCTAGTACCAAGTACCAGGAAACAGTTCCTGGGAGTTCTCTTAGACTCAGAGAAACAATATTCCTTTCTTTCAAGGATAAAGCGGGAAAAGTTAAGGAAAAAGATAGAAACCTTTCAAAAAAGAAGGGTCCATACACTGAGGGAGGCTATGCAGGTTCTGGGCCTAATGACATCCTGTATCTCGGTGGTTCCGTGGGCTCAGTTCCATTCCAGGATCTTACAGAATGCAATCCTGGCGATTTGGGACAGGGATCATCATTCCTTGAACTCAAAGATAGTGCTATCAAGACAAAGTCTAGTTTCTCTATCCTGGTGGACCAACCCAAAAAATTTAAGGAAAGGAGTCGCCTGGAATCCTTCACCGTCCATAGTCATTACCACGAACGCAAGCCAGTGGGGTTGGGGAGCCCATCTGAAAGATCATTACTTTCAGGGCAGATGGTCCAACCTGGACAGTCGCAGATCCTCAAACTTCAGAGAACTGAAGGCGGTATGGGAGACTCTGAAGAAGGCAGAGTACATTCTCTCCAACCACCATATCAGAATCCTGTCGGACAATGTGACAACGGTTTGTTACCTAAAACGTCAGGGGGGAACCAGAACCCCTCATCTACAGGCTTTGACAAACCAAATATTTTGCTGGGCAGAGAAGAAAGTTCTCTCAGTATCTGCAGTTCACCTAAGAGGAGCAGAAAACTCCACTGCTGACTTCCTAAGCAGACACAGTCTCGACTCGCGAATGGTCCCTAAACCGGGAAGTCTTTCTACAGATCTGCCACCAGTGGGGGTTCCCACAAGTAGATCTATTTGCATCAAGAAAGAACACCCAGTTGAATTATTTTTTCTTTCTAAATCAGAGAGACAAACCGCTAGGTGTAGACGCCTTGTCCCAGGACTGGGACATGGACCTGGCGTTTCCTCCATTTCCCCTGATCCCATTGGTCCTGAAGAAGCGAAGAACATGCTCAATGACCCTTATTCTTATAGCTCCTGCCTGGCCGAAGAGAGCCTGGTTCCCTCTGTTGAAGAAATTGCTTATAAGGGATCCAATAACTCTTCCGGGAAGGAAGGACCTTCTCTTGCAGGGGCCCCTGGAACATCCGAACCTCGAGAAGCTGAGGTTAACAGCTTGGATCCTGAAAGGCAGATCCTAAAAAGAAAGGGCCTGTCAGATAAGGTAATTTCAACCTTACAACAAAGCCGCAAGCCCGTAACCTCAGCTATATAGTTAAAAATATGGAAGAAATTTACCACATGGCTATCAGATTCACATCTAGAGGTCTCAGTCCCATCTATAGGCTGCATTCTGGAATTTTTACAGACGGGGTTCGATTTGGGCCTAAAACCCAGTACTCTTAAGGTCCAACTTTCAGCCTTGAGTTGTTTTTTAGACACCTCTTTAGCAGACCACAGGTGGATTAGGAGATTTATTAAATCTATTTCCAGAATGAGACCCACTATTAGGCAGACAGTACCACCTTGGGACCTAAATATAGTTTTAGAAGGTCAATGTAATTCCCCCTTTGAACCAATTGAGCAGTTATCAGACAAGTTGCTTTCTCTTAAAGCGCGCACGTAGGAGTAGTTTGGCCGAGGTAATGTTTAACAGATTTTTGAGTTGAGTTTGCGCGACTGAAAGTTCCTCCGCAAGGCCTATAGCTTGGTGAACAGGAGGGTGGAAATGGCTTGGGCCCTTTGTTTTCTAATATGGGAGCCGAGGGCGATAAGTTTCCCGCGGATCACACCCTTATGGGTCTCCCAAATTACAGCAGGGGAGGGACCTGCAGTGTTATTACTGAAAAACTCCCGTAGAGAGGAGGCTATTTTCTCGGATGATACCTGATCCTGAATGATGGTTTCATTGAGACGCCAGTTCCATTCTCTTGTAGGGAGAGTGGACATCGAGACCGTCAAAAAGACAGGGGCATGGTCCGACAGCGTAATGTTGCCTATTCGGGTGTGCATAATCTGTTTAACATGCTCAGAGGAAAGGAATACATAATCTAATCTATGGTCTGAGGACCTGGCATGGGAGTAGAACGAATAGTCACGACCTGTACGGTTCAGGGTACGCCAGGTGTCAATGACACCCAATTTACGCAGAGCCGCTTTCAGGCGTCTGAGACGAACATGAGTGATAGCCGATCTCCACGAGGAGGAATCCAGGAGTGGGTCTAGGGTCACTTTAAAATCTCCCCCCAGAATTACCATACCATGTTTGAATGCAGCAAGCGCAGAGAGGGTCTGAACCAGCCATGCAACTTGTCCCCTATTAGGCGCGTATGTATTGGCCAGTGTAACCGGTGTGTCTGCTATAGAGCCCTTCACAAACAAGAACCGGCCATCAGGATCTGAGGAAGAGGCTGTAACCGTAAAGGGCACCTGCTTGTGAATGGCAATACTGACAGTCTGCGCACTGTGGAACCATTGAGTGAATTTCTTGGAAGGAAGATTAGGGATCTTACCTGCCCGAAAATGTGTTTCTTGGAAAAAAGCGATGGAAACTTTATCTTTTTGTAGCAAGGAAATCACCTGGGATCTTTTGCACGGCTCATTCAGGCCCCGGACATTAAGGGAGGAAACTACAAGAGAAGCCATTTGAAGTCAGTAGGAAAGCGCATAGCAATCAAGATCAAAATCTGAGCGAGCCAAATTAGAGCATAAGGATGGGATAAGAGGACATAAAAGGGGAAACACATAAGGGCAAAAGAAGGTAGACAATAAGCCAAACAGTAAATTGTAATCACATAGTGCAGAACTAAAAGCTCTACAGAGCGCCTGGAAATTTAGAGGATCCATTCTCATCACGGACTGGTGCCGGGATCTATCAGGCGGGGGGTCTCGTAGAGCTGGGGTAGGCCAAGGGAAGGCCATCAGGTAACAAGGAAGTCAACGAGGAGAACAGTGGCTAACAAATCCCCTGTGCAGAAGGGGGTGGGTGGGGAGAGGTAGAAAGCATTCAGGAAGGCGATGTCCTTAGAGAAGTAAACAAAGGCCTGGATACGTCCAAAAAGCCAAATCAAGGACTAAAAGGCCCTGGTGCATGTCCTGAACAGCAAAAAGGAGAGATCCGTAACTTCGGAAGTCCACTTCAGGAGAACACCGGAACTGTGTCCGACAAAAATGGTGAGCATCTCAGCAGGTAGGCTTCAGCGATGAGGAGAGTGACCTGCTGCAGCGGAGGACTGGGAACTCTGGCTGGGTCGGGATTTCTTCCCGGTAGACACAAGGGACCAGGTGCTGTCGGAGGCGAGGGTATAGGATCTCCCTGGTTCGCCGGCATCCTGGATGGGATTTCAATCGGAGCTATACCCAGTGGGACCCAGGCCCCGGATAAGTCCTGAGGCGTGTGTATGGTGATCTGCCTTCCGTTTTTGAAGACAGCCAAGCCAAAGGGGTACAACTATCGAAACTGGGTCCCCGAGGTTTTGAGAGCCTCAAGAAGTGGATGCAAAATACGTCTCTTTACCAGCGTGGAGGGTGCTAAGTCCTGAAAGAACTGCAACAGCGAGCCTTCATATTCCATACTCTACTGGCTTTCAATAGGGCTGCAGTATCCACAAAACTGAGGAGGCCACAGATAACATCCCTCGGAGGATCCGATGCTTTTGGCTTGGGACGAAGAGCACGATGTATGCGTTCAATGATGACAGTTGCCGCTCTTTCTGGGTTTAAAAAATTTGCGAATATTTATTTCGCAATTTTTTTGAGAACTTCCAATGCGAATATTTCAGGAAGACCGCAGATACAAATATTCCGTCTGAGGGTTCGATTTTCCTGGTCTTCGATTCGCAAGAGGCCATCGTTGATAAGTTCTCTATGCGAGCAAAGTGTCGAGCAGGTTTCCTCACCGAAGCGAATAATCGAGTCCTGCGAATTTTCCAGCGCAGCAACTCTCTGGCCGATGGATCGAAGATTGGTCTTTATTTCTGCCAAGTCTTGATTCAGAGGTGCTAGGGCGGTGTAAGGCAATATGGACTCTTTGCCTATAGTGTCCCTGACACCAGACCTCGGTGATCAGCTTGGATTAAGCCTTTTCTGGTACCAGGAGAATGAATCAGAATGAAGACTAGACACGAGCTTTGTTCCAATTCACTCTAGTTTATTCACAGTGGGGGAACAGTTGATAAAGGGGGGTTGAACTTTCTTTACATCCAATCATATGTTAGCATTTGTTTTAACCTATAGTATGAATACACATGTCACGGATGGTGTTACAGAAAACTAGAAGACACAAATAAAGATCCGACTGACTTGATCCAAAACTAAGGAACAGGAGGGTAAGCCCTGTAAGAGCCCTAGATCTCTCCCTTACTGCTCAGCCTATGCAAAAATCTCAATGGTAGAAAATTGCAAATCCTCGTTCCTTGACTGTATAACACCTGAACACCCTATAATAGTGAGGGGACACGACCACCGGCTTCCTACACTTAATACGGAGGGAGTCAGGGTCACCTAGGATCAAGCCCACAGGCAAACAGAAATAAAGAAAACAGACTTATCTTGTGGATGCAGTAGTAACAGCTTCTAGCATCAGCACACTCCAGGAAGTTGTATAAACCGCAAAGTGATGCAGTATGGGAAGGGATTTAAAGGGATGCAATCAGTGCAACTACATGACAGCTGAGAGAGGCTAACGAGATGAGAAAACGAAAGCAAAACAAAAAGGAACCTCAAGCAGGAGGTTCTGTAGAACGTCTGTCAGAGCTTCTCAGATGTCTGGTGGTGACAGTACCCCTCCTTCTACAAGTGGACTCCGGACACTCAGAGCCCACCTTCTCAGGATGGGACCTATGGAAAGCCCTGATGAGACGAGTGGCCTTAATGTCCGTCACTGGGACCCACATCCTCTCCTCAGGACCATAACCCTCCCAATGAACGAGGTACTGGAGAGAACCGCGGACAACATGAGAATCCACAATCCTAGAGACCTGAAATTCAAGATTACCATCAACCACAATCGGAGGAGGAGGCAAAGACGAGGGTACAATGGGTTGGACATAAGGTTTTAATAGGGACTTGTGAAAAACATTATGGATCTTCCAAGTCTGAGGAAGATCAAGACGGTAGGCAACGGGATTGATGACGGACAAGATTTTGTAAGGCCCAATAAACTTAGGACCCAACTTCCAGGAGGGAACCTTCAATTTGATATTCTTAGTAGACAACCATACCAGATCACCAATATTCAGGTCCGGACCAGGCACACGTCTCTAAGGCTACTTTCACACTAGCGTTCGGGTGTCCGCTTGTGAGCTCCGTTTGAAGGGGCTCACAAGCAGCCCCGAACGCATCCGTCCAGCCCTAATGCATTCTGAGTGGACGCGGATCCGCTCAGAATGCATCAGTCTGGCAGCGTTCAGCCTCCGCTCCGCTCAGCAGGCGGACACCTGAACGCTGCTTGCAGCGTTCGGGTGTCTGCCTGGCCGTGTGGAGGCAAGCGGATCCGTCCAGACTTACAATGTAAGTCAATGGGGACGGATCCGTTTGAAGATGACACAATATGGCTCAATCTTCAAACGGATCCGTCCCCCATTGACTTTCAATGTAAAAGTCTGGACGGATCCGTTCAGGCTACTTTCACACTTAGAATTTTTTTTACAATATAATGCAGACGGATCCGTTCTGAACGGATTCACCGTCTGCATTATATGAGCGGATCCGTCTCAGACGGATCCGCTCTGAACGCAAGTGTGAAAGTAGCCTTATCAGCCACACGCTTATATCTCTCACTCATGCTCTTTAGATTATCCTGAATCTTTTGCCAAATAGATGACAAAGACGAGGAGAATCTCTCCTCATCAGGTAAACCAGAAGCCCCCTCTCCAGAGAATGTCCCAAACTGCGGATGAAACCCATATGCACCAAACCAACCAGGAAAAGGAACAAAATGCGCCATTTTGCTAAAACGGTCCACCACCACCAGAATCACAGTCTTCCCTGAGGAACGAGGCAGGTCTGTAATGAAATCCATGGACAGATGTGTCCAAGGACGGGAAGGAATGGGTAACGGAAGGAGAGGACCCGATGGCCGTGAATGAGGGACTTTGGCACGAGCGCAGGTCTCGCAGGCTGCCACAAAGCCCTCAACCGACTTACGAAGAGCCGGCCACCAGAATCTCCGAGCAATGAGATCCACTGTGGCTCTACCCCCCGGGTGCCCAGCAAGGACAGTATCGTGGTGCTCCGTAAAACCTTGTGTCGTAAAGTGAGAGGCACAAACAACCTCCCAGGAGGACAAAGATCAAGAGCCGCTGCCTGAACCTCTGCCTCCAATTCAGGATAAAGAGCAGACACAACCACCCCTTCAGCCAAAATGGGACCCGTGTCTTCAAAGTTCCCCCCTCCCGGAAAACAACGTGACAGAGCATCTGCCTTCACATTCTTAACCCCAGGGCGGAACGTGACAACAAAATTAAACCTTGAAAAGAACAAAGACCATCTGGCCTGTCTCGGGTTCAGACGCTTGGCTGACTCCAAGTAGGCCAGATTCTTATGGTCGGTAAACACGGTAATAGGGTGTCTGGCTCCCTCTAGCCAATGGCGCCATTCCTCAAAAGCTAACTTGATGGCCAACAACTCCCTATCTCCCACATCGTAATTTCTCTCTGCGGAGGAGAGTTTCTTCGAGAAAAAAGCCCATGGTCGCCATTTGGCAGGAGAGGGACTCTGAGACAAGACCGCACCCACACCCACCTCAGAAGCGTCCACCTCAACTATGAAGGGCAGAGATATATCAGGTTGTACCAAGATGGGAGCGGAAGCAAAACTCTCCTTGATACTAGAAAAGGCCTTACGCGCCTCTACTGACCAGGAGGAAAAAATCTACCCCCTTTCTAGTCATATCAGTGAGTGGTTTAACAACAGAGGAATAATTCAAAATAAACTTCCTGTAATAATTGGCAAAACCCCAAAAACGCATCAGCGCCTTCTGATTCTCAGGAAGCTCCCACTCAAGCACAGCGCGGACCTTCTCTGGGTCCATGCGAAAACCAGAAGTGGAGAGAAGAAACCCCAGAAATTTAATTTCTGGAACCGCAAACACACATTTTTCCAGTTTAGCGTACAATTTATTCTCCCACAGGATGAGCAAGACCTGACGTAGGTGGTCCTTATGAGTTTTGAAATCAGGAGAAAAAATCCAAATGTCGTCTAGATACACTAGTACAAATTTCCCCATTAAATGTTAAAAAATGCTGTTCACAAAATGCTGAAAGACGGCTGGAGCATTCATCAAACCAAAAGGCATAACCAAATTTTCAAAATGGCCCTCAGGGGTATTGAAGGCCGTCTTCCATTCGTCTCCTTCTCTGACCCTGACCAGGTTGTATGCCCCTCTTAGATCCAACTTGGAAAAAACTTTAGCCCCATCAACCTGGTTAAACAGGTCCGGGATCAGAGGAAGCGGATAAGGGTCACGAATTGTGATACTGTTCAGCTCCCTGAAATCCAGACATGGTCTTAAAGAACCATCTTTTTTCTTAACAAAGAAAAAACCAGCGGCAACAGGTGACTTCTAGGGTCGTATGTGTCCCTTTCTCAGACTCTCAGAGATATAAGCACGCATAGCGACCCTTTCAGGTTGGGAGAGATTTTATAAACGAGATTTAGGCAGCTTGGCGCCTGGGAGGAGATTAATAGGGCAATCGTACTCCCTGTGAGGGGGCAACTCCTGAACACCACTCTCAGAAAACACATCCGAAAATTCAGAGAGAAAAGATGGTACAGTCTTAGTAGAAACCTCTGAAACAGATGTTGTGAGGCAATTCTCTCTGCAAAAATCACTCCAACCATTTATTTGCCTCGCTTGCCAATCAATGGTGGGGTTATGTTTAGTGAGCCAGGGTAGCCCCAACACTAGAGGAGTAGGAAACCCGCTTAGGACGAAACATGACACATCCTCAACATGAGTATCACTCACAATCAAACGGATATTGTGAACTATGCGCTTTAACGATTTCTGAGAAAGTGGAGAGGAATCAATAGCAAAAACAGGTATATCCTTTCCCAAAGTGCCTACCTGGAAACCATGTGTTATAGCAAATTGATTATCAATGAGATTGACAGCTGCTCCACTATCTACAAAAATCTCACAAAAAAATGTTCTTGCTCTCTAGCACCACCATGGCAGGTAGGACAAAACGGGAACTACAAGCAAACGGAAAACCTTCAATTTCCACATCAACCTTGCCAATAGTAACAGATGGAACGTTTTTAGAGGATTTTTTTTCTTTTTGTTTCTTTATTACTCTTAAAAAACTGCCTGAATCTCCTAGAGGGACAAACATTTGCCAAATGATTTATACCTCCACAACAGAAACAACCCCTCCTCTGAGAGCTGAGTCTTCTATTGTCAGAGGCAAGCAAACCCAGCTGCATGGGATCCTGCTCAGAGGGGGATTGAGAGCAACTGAGACCCCTGTGCACTGAATGAGACTGCCGCACTGTCCTTGGACTGAGTATGACAGGAAGGAGTGATCTCTCCTCTCTCTCTAAGACGCCTGTCAATACGAACGGCCCGAGACATGGCAGAGTCCAAGGAGGTAGGTCTCTCATGAAAGGCAAATGCATCTTTCAATCCCTCTGAAAGACCATGGCAAAATTGACTTCGGAGTGCAGCATCATTCCAACCAGTAAAAGCTGCCCATCTCCGAAATTCTGAACAGTATATCTCTGCGGACTGTTTACCCTGGCATAAAAGATGTAGTCTAGACTCAGCCAGAGCAATACGATCCGGATCATCATATATCTGACCCAGGGCTAAAAAAAATTCATCCACTGAACAGAGGGGCTGTGCCCCCACCAGCAGCGAAAAGGCCCAAGACTGAGCGTTATCCCTGAGCAGCGAGATGATGATCCCTACCCTCCGCTCCTCATCACCAGAGGAATGGGGTAGTAGGCGAAAATGGAGTTTGCAAGCCTCTCTAAAACGAACAAAATTTACACTACCCCCGGAGAACGTATCCGGAAGCGAGATTTTAGGCTCAGAACAAATTCCATGAACGCAAGCAGAAACGGTCACCTCAAACTGAGAGACAGTTTTCCGGAGATCTGCTACCTCCAGTGAAAGACCCTGCATGCGGTCAATCAAGGTTGAAACCGGATTCATGCTTAAGATGGTTTTGGCGGTTTATAATGTCACGGATGGTGTTACAGAAAACTAGAAGACACAAATAAAGATCCGACTGACTTGATCCAAAACTAAGGAACAGGAGGGTAAGCCCTGTAAGAGCCCTATCTCTCTCCCTTACTGCTCAGCCTATGCAAAAATCTCAATGGTAGAAAATTGCATATCCTCGTTCCTCGACTGTATAACACCTGAACACCCTATAATAGTGAGGGGACACGACCACCGGCTCCCTACACTTAATACGGAGGGAGTCAGGGTCACCTAGGATCAAGCCCACAGGCAAACAGAAATAAAGAAAACAGACTTATCTTGTGGATGCAGTAGTAACAGCTTCTAGCATCAGCACACTCCAGGAAGTTGTATAAACCGCAAAGTGATGCAGTATGGGAAGGGATTTAAAGGGATGCAATCAGTGCAACTACATGACAGCTGAGAGAGGCTAACGAGATGAGAAAACGAAAGCTAAACAAAAGGAACCTCAAGCAGGAGGTTCTGTAGAATGTCTGTCAGAGCTTCCCAGATGTCTGGTGGTGACAACACATGAGCTCTGCATTAACATAATAGATGACTCATAGTAACAGCATTAACCAAAAACACACGGGCTAGTATACATTGAGTGAAGATGACCCTATAAGGTAAGACTGCTAAACTAAGGGATGTATGGGCCTCTTCTAGACTGGACAGGATGTTTCTCAAATTCCACAAAGGGGGAAGGGGGATCTTGGAACAGTGTACTGGCCAGATGTAATCGTAATACACGTTGCTTAAAACAGACAAAATGGAGTTACTTATGACCCATTAATCCCCTCTTTAGAACCTTATATATATATACCTTATACTATATGGTTCTTTCTCTGTTCTCCCTTTGTTTGCTTATAAGCTTTTAGGTATTCCATATACCCTTCAGGAGTATAATCCTCAGGCTTTGTTGGGGTTGTGTGTCACGAGGGTGTCAAGAGCCACGTCTGACTCCGTTATACTCGGGGTCAGGAAGTCGCAGCGGGTGGACCTCTATGTCTAAAGATCACGCTGCTTCTTAATGATAGCTTTCTGTGTTTGCCTTGCAATCCTTTTTGTCTCACTCAGGTATCCGTAGCTTCTTCTCCTCAGCTGTTTCTTGTCTGTCACTCCCAACCTTCTTATATTCTCCTCTCCCACTTCTCTGGTTGCCAGATATAGAGCTTCCTGCCTGGACTTCTATACTGACACACTGTGTAGCTGTGATTCCTGGTTGTTGTTCCAGAGCGTTACCCTCCGGATCCCTGTTGGGCTTTTGTTGTCCACTGTTGTCGCCCACCTGGGATTATATGTTTTGTCTGTATTGTCTATCCTCTCCTTGGTGTTTTCCTTTAGTGCTAGTGGTGCGGACTAGTGTTCCCACCGCCCTATTCACTACCTAGGGCTCATCTTAGGGAAAGCCAGGGTTTTAGGCACGTGATCGGTGTACAGGTGAGAAACCCATCTAGGGACGTCAGGGCAGTCAGGTGCCAGCCTCAAGGTGAGTTAGGGGTCACCACCTTTCCCTCTCCCTTGGACAGGGCCTTCCCTTTTCCCTCCCTTTGCGTCACATTTGTGATCAGCACGCCGGTCGTGATATTATATCTGGCCCTTGTTTTGTGTAGGTAGAAAGAAAAAGGAAAAAAAAAAACTTTCTGCCTATTTACAATCCAGTTTACAAAGCAACTTCAAGGCCTGTCTTTGGAGGTGGCAGGATTGAAGGCATCGGTCCTCCAGCAACAGCAGCAATTGCAGCAGACCGCAAGCCCAGCGGTTGCTATGGGTAACCAGGTTGCTGCGGAACCCAAGGTTGTTCTTCCTGACAGATTTTCTGGGGGAAGGGACAAATTTGTGACGTTCCGTGAGGCCTGTAAGTTATATTTTAAGCTGCGCCCTTACTCCTCTGCTAATGAAGAACAGCGGGTGGGGATTGTTACTTCCCTGCTTCAGGGGGACCCGCAATCCTGGGCGTTCTCTTTACCCACTGATTCCCAGGCTCTCCGGTCAGTGGATGAAATTTTTGGGGCCTTGGGTCTCATATATGATGACCCTGACCGAGTCACCCTGGCTGACTCGAAGTTACGGAGACTCCTACAGGGAGATCGGCCAGCAGAGGAATATTGCTCAGAGTTCCGTAGGTGGGCTACGGATACTCAGTTGAACGACCCGGCTCTCAGGAGTCAGTTCTGCTCTAGGTTATCCAAAAGGGTTAAGGATGCGCTTGCGCTGTATGAGACCCCCCTTTCCCTTGATGCTGTTATGTCCCTTTCTATCAGAATAGATAGACGTCTTAGGGACAGATTGAAAAATCCTGAGCAATTGGTAACCCCTCCGAAGCAGCAGCTAGTCTGTACGGACCTAGAAGAGCCTATGCAGCTAGGAGGAACTACTCGTCAGGTCCGTCCTCCTGAGGCTCACCGTAGGCATGGGGTTTGTTTTTTCTGTGCGGAGAGGGGTCATTTCATTAATGTCTGTCCTTCCTTTCTCAAAAACAAAAGACCGTCGGAAAACTACTAGCCCCAGGCTGTGTGGAGGATGTCAGCCGGGGGGTATACGTTTCCTCCATACGAACGTCTCAATTTGTGTTGCCAGCGGTTATTGTTTTTGGTGTTAAGACGGAGACTATTTCTTTCTTTCTAGACAGTGGAGCAGGGGTAAATTTGATAGATGCCCATTTTGCCCGCACTATGGGTTTGTCTCTCTGTACGCTACAGAGACCTATTCCCATATTCGCTATTGATTCCGCTCCTCTGTCTCAGAGAAACCTCACCCACATTGTCCATAACTTAGACCTTCGGGTAGGGGACCACCATAACGAGTGTCTTTCATGTTACGTTCTGGAGGGCCTTCCCTCTCCTGTGGTATTGGGTCTTCCCTGGTTGGTAGCGCACAATCCAGTGGTGGATTGGCAGGCCAGGGAGATATTGGAGTATGAGCATTGCAGAGAAAATTGCTTAACCCTCCTCTTATGTTAGGGTCAGAACCGACCCGTTTTCAGGTTTTGAATGTCTATAAGTATCGCATAAATTTATTTATTGCATCAAGATATTTTTACTTTGTCAGGAACCTCTATTTAAACAATGTAATAGAAAAAGAATCCTTTTCACTAAATTATAAAATACTGTGGTGAAAATTAAGACGTTTATGGTGTTAGGGTCAATTCTGACCCAGTTATAATATAGGATTATAGGATACTAATAAGTGCCATAACTGAAATCATAAACACTCTCTCTGCTTAGTAACACTGACAGCCAATCACCTTTCAGCTCTGGGAGCTGTAGTTAGCGAGGGGCCTAAAGTAAAGAAACATAGGACCAATACATTTCAGAGTTGCTGACTTGCAGAGTAATCATCTCCAATATGCAGCATGCAAGAGTGAGAAGATTTACAGGAAGCCAAATACTGGATTATATCTTGGATGAAAATGAGGCAGAGGACACAGAGCAGCATAGCGATATGGATGAGCAGGTTTCTGAGGCAGAAGATGAAGTAGAGTATCAACCAGAACACATAGACACATCTGATGAGGAGGCCACCAGTGCTGAACCTGCTGCTGTTCCTGCTGAAACATTCAAATCCAAAAGTGGTAAGATCTGTTGGAGTTCAGAACCTCCTGACTTACATGGCAGGGCAGCTGCTGCAGATGTAATCAAAATGACCCCTGGGATCACAAGGTTTGCTGTGACGAGAGTAAGTGACATCAAAACATGTTTTGAACTGTTCATGCCATTGTCACTAAAAAAAGTGATCATTGCAATGACAAACCTTGAAGAAAAAAAAGTCCATGGCAACATGTGGAATGACATAAATGAGGAATGCCTAGATGCTTATATTGGTGTTCTTCTTCTCGCTGAAGTGTACAGATCCTATAATGAGGCCACTGATAGTCTTTGGGACAAGTCAAGAGGCAGATATATCTTCCCAGCAACAATGTCACTTCACACCTTTCGAATGATATCAAGAGTTTTCAGATTTGACAACAGAGATACTAGAGCAAAATCTGACAAGCTTGCTCCCATAAGGGATGTCTAGGAGAAATGGGTTCAGCTCCTTCCACTAATGTTTAACCCTGGGCCTCAGGTAACAGTAGATGAACGTTTGATCCCTTTCCGTGGAAATTGCCCCTTCCGGCAGTATATGCCCAGTAAGCCAGGCAAATACGGCATAAAAATCTGGGCAGCCTG
Source organism: Bufo gargarizans (assembly GCF_014858855.1). NCBI lineage: Eukaryota > Metazoa > Chordata > Amphibia > Anura > Bufonidae > Bufo > Bufo gargarizans. Next base: position 302,213,075 of record NC_058082.1, on the reverse strand, counting down.
TGATGCAAAAACAAGCTATGCATGGAACCTACAGATTTACACCGGCAAACCCGAAAGTGGCATCCCTGAGAAAAAACAAGGACAACGTGTAGTCCTTGATTTGACTACTGGACTGCGGGGTCACAATATCATGTGTGCCAATTTTTTTTACCAGCTATGACCTTGGTCAAGAACTTCTCAGGAGGAAACTCACCATGGTAGGCACAATAAAAAAAAATAAACCTGAGCTGCACACTGAAATTTTGCAGGTGAAGGACAGAACTCCACTTTCTTAAAAATTTGCTTTTACAGACACCACCACTGTTGTTTCATATTGTCCCAAAAAAAAAAAAAAATTTTATACTTATGTCCACTTTTCACAAAGATGCAGCTGTGTCATCAAGAAGTGACAAAAAGCCCACAATTATCCTGGATTACAATAAAAACAAAGGAGGAGTGGACAACCTGGACAAGCTGACTGCTACCTATACTTGTCAGCGAATGACCAGGAGATGGCCGATGGCTGTGTTTTATAACATCCTAGATGTGTCTGCATACAATGCATTTGTGTTATGGACCCACATCCACCCAGGTTGGAACACACAAAAAAATAACAAGCGGAGAATATTTCTCGAGGAGCTAGGAAGTTCCCTTGTCAAGGCACACATTGAGCAAAGGAAACGGGTGTCTCGAGATCCAATCAGTGATGCCATCTGATTCTAAAAGAAAGAGGTGTAAGGTCTGCCCCAGCAATAAGGACAGAAAGACACACACATTATGCTTCCACTGTAAAAAATATATCTGCAAAGAACATGCTAAAAGTGTCAGCTTTTGCCACACATGCATCTAAAAACACCCACACAAACACATGCAAGCTCTTGCACAAAGATGCTTTGAAACTAGTACTTGATTTCTATTGGTTTGCATTGCTTGATTGTGTGTTGTTTGTTTGACCTTGCAAGTCTACATTTTGTATTATTACTTACTTTTCATTGTTTATGAATGTTTTATGTTAAAAAAAAAGACTTTTGGCTATTTTATTGAAGTAAATATATATGGGTCAAAATTGACCCTAACACCATCAATGTTATTATAGTTAATGTTATTAAAATAAAAAAATAAATAAAATAAAAAAAAGTTAAGAGATGTGTTCAAATACTCCTCAGCAACATTCTGGTGACATAACAACCTTTTATTTACTTATAATATTCTATTGAGGTTTATTTTACCATTTTTTAAATTTGAAAATGAGAGGTATGCTATCAAAAGAAAGGTCTAAGGGGTCACACCAAAAATATTAAAACAAATCTTTTCAAGGATAAAGAAGCCTAACAAGGTAACCAAGAGCTAAGAAACAAATTGGATGATAAATAATTGTTCAGAGAGTATTTTATGGCTGATTTAAGACACGGGTCAAAACCGACCCGTTAACATCATGGATAGTAACAGAAAGCTAACATAAGAGGAGGGTTAAATGGCAATTGCTTAGTCGCCTCCATAGCTACTCTACCTACATTTGTTTCGGACTTTGAGGACGTTTTTTCTGAAAAGGGTTGTCAGAAGTTACCACCTCACAGTCCTTATGATTGCCCAGTTAACCTGATTCCCGGTGCAAAATTACCCAAGACCAGGTTATATAATCTTTCGGGTCCCGAGAGACAAGCCATGAAAGATTATATCTCCGAGAGTCTGGCTAAGGGACACATCAGACCCTCTTCATCACCCGTGGCTGCAGGGTTTTTCTTTGTTAAAAAGAAAGATGGGGGCCTGCGTCCTTGCCTAGATTTCCGCGAACTAAACCGGATAACCATCCGAGACCCATACCCTCTTCCTTTCATTCCTGACCTGTTTTATCAGATTGCGGGTGCTAGGTGGTTCTCCAAACTTGATCTTAGGGGGGGCCTACAATCTGATTCGTATCAAGGAGGGGGATGAGTGGAAGACAGCTTTTAACACCCCTGAGGGGCATTATGAAAATGTAGTCATGCCTTTCGGTCTGACCAATGCTCTTGCTGTCTTCCAACATTTCGTTAATGATATTTTTAGTCATCTTATCGGCAGGTTTGTGGTGATATACCTAGATGATATCTTAATTTATTCGTCTGATCTGAAAACACATGAAGTACATGTCAGACAGGTACTACAGGTCCTACGGACGAATAAATTGTATGCAAAAATTGAAAAGTGTGTCTTCGCCGTTCAGGAAATACAGTTCCTGGGATATCTATTATCTGATTCAGGTTTCCGTATGGATCCTAGGAAGGTCCAGGCAAGTTTAGATTGGGATCTTCCTGAGAACCTTAAAGCACTGCAACGGTTCTTGGGTTTCGCAAATTTCTATAGAAAGTTCATTAAAAATTATTCGGTGATTGTCAAACCCCTTACTGACATGACTAGGAAGGGGACTGATTTTTCTAAATGGTCTGACGCCGCTAAACTTGCATTTTCCTCTCTAAAAGAGAGGTTTACCTCGGCACATGTACTAATTCAACCTGATGTCTCCCAGCCTTTTATTGTTGAAGTCGATGCGTCAGAGGTGGGAGTGGGGGCTGTACTGTCTCAGGGTATGTCTCCTGGCAAATGGCGTCCTTGCGCTTTCTTTTCTAAAAAACTATCTGCAGCGGAGAAGAACTATGATATTGGCAATAGGGAACTATTAGCTATTAAACTAGCATTTGAAGAATGGCGTCACTTCTTAGAGAGGGCAATCCACCCCGTCACGGTGATTACGGATCACAAAAACCTTCTGTACCTCGAATCGGCTAAGCGTCTCACCCCTAGACAAGCTAGGTGGTCGCTATTTTTTACTAGGTTTAACTTTTTCATCACCTATCGTCCTGGGGCAAAAAATACCAAGGCAGACACATTATCTCGTAGTTTCCCTGGAGGGGGTAATGTTGGTGATCCGGTACCCATTTTACAAAGAGGAGTGGTTGTCTCTGCTGTACACTCTGTTCTGGAGGGAAAGGTGTTAGAGGCCCAGGGGGACGCCCCGGTCTCTTGCCCCTCAGAGAAATTGTTTGTGCCGTTAAACCTGCGTCTCGAATTACTGAAGGAACATCATAATTCGGCACTTGCTGGGCACCCGGGTAGTAAAGCAACCTTGGAGCTATTGTCTCGTCGTTTCTGGTGGCCAAGGTTGCGTCAGGATGTAATGGATTTTGTGTCTACTTGTTCTACTTGTGCACGCGCAAAAGTCTCTCATACACGTCCAGCAGGGTCTATATTGCCACTTGTCATTCCCAATAGGCCATGGACACATCTATCAATGGATTTCATCACTGACTTACCTTTGTCTGCGGGTAAAACAGTTATCTTGGTAGTAGTGGACAGGTTTAGCAAAATGGTACACTTTATTACGTTATCCGCACTACCTAATGCTAAGACTTGCTCAGGTGTTCATCAGTGAAATCGTGAAGCTTCACGGGGTCCCTTCCGATGTGGTTTTGGATCAGGGAACCCAGTTTATTTCAAAGTTTTGGAAAGCTTTTTGTTCCCGTTTGGGGCTACACTTGTCCTTTTCCTCAGCTTTCCATCCTCAGTCAAATGGACAGACTGAGCGTACCAACCAAAACCTTGAGACATACCTAAGGTGTTTTGTGTCTGAAAACCAAGAGGTGTGGTCCTCATATTTACCGTTAGCTGAGTTTGCTATAAATAATCGCCATCAGGAATCCACTGGCAAGTCACCATTTCTCGGTGCATATGGTTTTCATCCCCAATTCTGGGGTTCCCGAAGAGGAACGTTTTTCATCATCTCTTTCATCTGTATGACAGAAGGTGCAAGCTAACTTTAGAAATATGGGAGGTAAATATAAATGCATGGCTGATAAGAAACGGTCTCCAGGTCCGGACCTAGGAGTGAATGACTATGTGTGGTTATCTACTAGGAATATTAAGTTAAAGGTTCCCTCTTGGAAACTGGGTCCTAGGTTCATTGGTCCTTACAAAATAGTAGCCATCATTAACCCCTTGGCTTTTCGCCTGGAGCTACCTCAGACTTTTAAAATCCATAACGTCTTCCATAAGTCGTTACTCAAAAAGTATGTTCCACCTCTAGAACCGTCACCGCTGCCACCGCCTCCTGTTATTGTTGATGGTAATCTGGAGTTTCAAATATCCAAAATTGTTGATTCTCGTCTGGTCCGCCGCTCTCTTCAATATCTGGTGCATTGGAGGGGTTACGGTCCCGAGGAAAGAATGTGGGTTCCAGCGTCAGAGGTAAACGCCAACAGGTTAATTCAGGCTTTCCATGCCTCTCATCCTGAGAGACCTGGTCCTGAGTGTCCGGAGGCCCCTCGTGGAAAGGGGGGTACTGTCACGAGGGTGTCAAGAGCCACGTCTGACTCCGTTATACCCGGGGTCAGGAAGTCGCAGTGGGTGGCTGCGCGCTCTATGTCTAAAGATAACGCTGCTTCTTAATGATAGCTTTCTGGGTTTGCCTTGCAATCCTTTTTGTCTCACTCAGGGATCCGTAGCTTCTTCTCCTCAGCTGTTTCTTGTCTAGCACTCCCAACCTCCTTATATTCCCCTCTCCCACTTCTCTGGTTGCCAGATATAGAGCTTCCTGCCTGGACTTCTATACTGACACACTGGAGCTGTGTAGCTATGATTCCTGGTTGTTGTTCCAGAGCGTTACCCTCCGGATCCCTGTTGGGCTTTTGTTGTCCACTGTTGTCGCCCACCTGGGATTATATGTTTTGTCTGTATTGTCTGTCCTCTCCTTGGTGTTTTCCTTTAGTGCTAGTGGTGCGGACTAGTGTTCCCATCGCCCTATTCACTACCTAGGGCTCATCTTAGGGAAAGCCAGGGTTTTAGGCACGTGATCGGCGTACGGGTGAGAAACCCGTCTAGGGACGTCAGGGCAGTCAGGTGCCAGCCTCAAGGTAAGTTAGGGGTCACCACCTTTCCCTCTCCCTTAGACAGGGCCTTCCCTTTTCCCTCCCTTTGTGTCACATATGTGATCAGCACGCCAGTCGTGATATTGTGTTTACCTCTTCTACCTCTACCTGTCACAACCAGACAGCTGAGAAGCTCTGACAGAAGCCTTTCAGAACCTCCTCCTTGAGTTTTCTTTATTACTCCCAGAAAACTGCCTGAATCTCCTAGAGGGACAAACATTTGCCAAATTATTTATACCTCCACAACAAAAACAAACCTTTCCATGCGGGCTGAATCTTCTATTGTCAGAGGCAATCAACCCCAGCTGCATGGGCTCCTGCTCAGAAGGGGCTGACAGCGACTGAGACCCCTGCGCATAGAATGAGACTGCTGCACTGTCCTGGGACTGAGTATGACAGGAAGGAGAGATCTCTCCTCTCTCTCTAAGATGCCTGTCAATACGAACAGCCTGAGAGGCCTATCTCCTTGGACTGTGCTATGTCTCAGGCCGTTCGTATTGACAGGCGTCTTAGAGAGAGAGGAGAGATCTCTCCTTCCTGTCATACTCAGTCCCAGGACAGTGCAGCGGTCTCATTCTATGCGCAGGGGTCTCAGTCGCTGTCAGCCCCTTCTGAGCAGGAGCCCATGCAGCTGGGGTTGATTGCCTCTGACAATAGAAGATTCAGCCCGCATGGGAAGGTTTGTTTGTGCCTCTCGCTTTAAGACACAAGATTTTTAAGGAACACCACAATACGGTCCTTGCTGGGCACCAGGGGGCAAGAGCCACAGTGGATCTCATCGCTTGGAGATTCTGGTGGCCTGCGCTTCGTAAGTCGGTTGAGGGTTTTGTGGCAGCCTGCGAGACTCGCGCTCGTGCCAAAGTCCCTCATTCACGGCCATCAGGTCCTCTCCTTCCCTTACCCATTCCTTCCCGTCCTTGGACACATCTGTCCATGGACTTCATAACGGACCTGCCTCGTTCCTCGGGGAAGACTGTGATTCTGGTGGTGGTGGACCGTTTTAGCAAAATGGTGCATTTCATCCCTTTTCCTGGTTTGCCCAATGCTAAGACGCTGGCGCAGGCATTTATTGATCACATTGTCAAATTGCATGGTATTCCTTCAGACATAGTCTCTGATAGGGGCACGCAGTTTGTTTCCAGATTCTGGAAGGCTTTCTGTTCTCGCTTGGGGGTTCGGTTGTCATTCTCTTCTGCTTTCCACCCGCAGTCGAATGGCCAGACAGAGCGCGTCAATCAGAATCTGGAGACATATCTGCGCTGTTTTGTGGCGGAGAATCAGGAGGATTGGTGTTCTTTTTTGTCCCTTGCTGAGTTCGCTTTAAATAACCGTCGTCAGGAGTCCTCTGATAAGTCACCATATTTTGGTGCATATGGGTTTCATCCGCAGTTTGGGACTTTCTCGGGAGAGGGGTCTTCTGGTTTACCTGATGAGGACAGATTCTCCTCGTCTTTGTCATCTATTTGGCAAAAGATTCAGGATAATCTAAAGAGCATGAGTGAGAGATATAAGCGTGTGGCAGATAAGAGACGTGTGCTTGGTCCGGACCTGAATGTTGGTGATCTGGTGTGGTTGTCTACCAAGAATATCAAATTGAAGGTTCCCTCCTGGAAGTTGGGTCCTAGGTTTATTGGGCCTTACAAAATCCTGTCTGTCATCAATCCTGTTGCCTACCGTCTTGATCTTCCTCAGACTTGGAAGATCCATAATGTTTTTCATAAGTCCTTATTGAAACCTTATGTTCAACCCATTGTACCCTCGCCTTTGCCTCCTCCTCCGATTATGGTTGATGGGAATCTTGAATTTCAGGTCTCTAGGATTGTGGATTCTCGTCTTGTCCGCGGTTCTCTTCAGTACCTTGTTCATTGGGAGGGGTATGGTCCTGAGGAGAGGATGTGGGTCCCAGTGACGGACATTAAGGCCACTCGTCTCATCAGGGCTTTCCATAGGTCCCATCCTGAGAAGGTGGGCTCTGAGTATCCGGAGTCCACTCGTAGAAGGAGGGGTACTGTCACAAGCAGACAGCTGAGAAGCTCTGACAGAAGCCTTTCAGAACCTCCTCCTTGAGTTTTCTTTGTTTTGAATTTAAGTTCCTCATCTCGTTAGCCTCTCTCAGCTGTCATGTAGTTGGACTGATTGCATCCCTTTAACCACCTCCGGACCGCCTAACGCAGATGTGCGGTCCGGAGGTGGCAGCCCTGCGCAGAGTCACGCATATATGCGTCATCTCGCGAGGGCCGGGATTTCCTGTGAACGCGCGCACACAGGCGCGCGCGCTCACAGGAACGGAAGGTAAGCGAGTGGATCTCCAGCATGCCAGCGGCGATCGCTCGCTGGCAGGCTGGAGATCTGATTTTTTTAACCCCTAACAGGTATATTAGACGCTGTTTTGATAACAGCGTCTAATATACCTGCTACCTGGTCCTCTGGTGGTCCCTTTTGTTAGGATCGACCACCAGAGGACTCAGGTAGCTCAGTACAGTCGCACCAAACACCACACTACACTACACCCCCCCCCCGTCACTTATTAACCCCTTATAAACCCCTGATCACCCATGATCACCCCATATAAACTCCCTGATCACCTCCCTGTCATTGATCACCCCCCTGTCATTGATCACCCCCCTGTCAGGCTCCGTTCAGACGTCCGTATGATTTTTACGGATCCACGGATACATGGATCGGATCCGCAAAACGCATACGGACGTCTGAATGGAGCCTTACAGGGGGGTGATCAATGACAAGTGGGTGATCACGCATATAGACTTCCTGATCACTTCCCTGTCATTGATCACCCCTCTGTCATTGATCACCCCCCTGTAAGGCTCCATTCAGACATCCGCATGATTTTTACGGATCCACTGATACATGGATCGGATCCGCAAAACACATGCGGACCTCTGAATGGAGCCTTACAGGGGGGTGATCAATGACAAGGGGGTGATCACGCATATAGACTTCCTGATCACTTCCCTGTCATTGATCACCCCTCTGTCATTGATCACCCCCCTGTAAGGCTCCATTCAGACATCCGCATGATTTTTACGGATCCACTGATACATGGATCAGATCCGCAAAACACATGCGGACCTCTGAATGGAGCCTTACAGGGGGGTGATCAATGACAAGGGGGTGATCACGCATATAGACTTCCTGATCACTTCCCTGTCATTGATCACCCCTCTGTCATTGATCACCCCCCTGTAAGGCTCCATTCAGACATCCGCATGATTTTTACGGATCCACTGATACATGGATCGGATCCGCAAAACGCATACGGATGTCTGAATGGAGCCTTACAGGGGGGTGATCAATGACAAGTGGGTGATCACGCATATAGACTTCCTGATCACTTCCCTGTCATTGATCACCCCCCTGTAAGGCTCCATTCAGACATCCGCATGATTTTTACGGATCCACTGATACATGGATCGGATCCGCAAAACACATGCGGACCTCTGAATGGAGCCTTACAGGGGGGTGATCAATGACAAGGGGGTGATCACGCATATAGACTTCCTGATCACTTCCCTGTCATTGATCACCCCTCTGTCATTGATCACCCCCCTGTAAGGCTCCATTCAGACGTCCGCATGATTTTTACGGATCCACTGATACATGCATCGGATCCGCAAAACACATGCGGACGTCTGAATGGAGCCTTACAGGGGGGTGATCAATGACAGGGGGTTGATCACCCCATATAGACTCCCTGATCACCCCCCTGTCATTGATCACCCCCCTGTAAGGCTCCATTCAGACGTCCGCATGTGTTTTGCGGATCCGATCCATGTATCTGTGGATCCGTAAAAAATCATACGGACGTCTGAATGGAGCCTTACAGGGGGGTGATCAGGGAGTCTATATGGGTGATCACCCCTCTGTCATTGATCACCCCCCCCCCCCTGTAAGGCTCCATTCAGACGTCCGCATGTGTTTTGCGGATCCGATCCATGTATCCGTGGATCCGTAAAAAATCATACGGACGTCTGAATGGAGCCTTACAGGGGGGTGATCAGGGAGTCTATATGGGTGATCACCCCTCTGTCATTGATCACCCCCCCTGTAAGGCTCCATTCAGACGTCCGCATGTGTTTTGCGGATCCGATCCATGTATCCATGTATCCGTAAAAATCATACGGACGTCTGAATGGAGCCTTACCAGGGGGGTGATCAGTGACAGGGGGGTGATCAGGGAGTCTATATGGGTGATCACCCCCCTGTCATTGATCACCCCCCTGTCATTGATCACCCCCCTGTCATTGATCACCCCCCTGTCATTGATCACTCCCCCTGTAAGGCTCCATTCAGACATTTTTTTGGCCCAAGTTAGCAGAAATTTTTTGTTTTGTTTTTGTTTTTGTTTTTTCTTACAAAGTCTCATATTCCACTAACGTGTGTCAAAAAATAAAATCTGACATGAACTCACCATACCCCTCACGGAATCCAAATGCGTAACATTTTTAGACATTTATATTCCAGACTTCTTCTCACGCTTTAGGGCCCCTAAAAAGCCAGGGCAGTATAAATATTCCACATGTGACCCCATTTCGGAAAGAAGACACCCCAAGGTATTCCGTGAGGGGCATATTGAGTCCATGAAAGATTGAAATTTTTGTCCTAAGTTAGCGGAAAGTGAGACTTTGTGAGAAAAAAACAAAAAAAATCAATTTCCGCTAACTTATGCAAAAAAAAAAAAAATTCTATGAACTCGCCAGGCCCCTCATTGAATACCTTGGGGTGTCTTCTTTCCAAAGTGGGGTCACATGTGGGGTATTTATACTGCCCTGGCTTTTTAGGGGCCCGAAAGTGTGAGAAGAAGTCTGGGATCCAAATGTCTAAAAATGCCCTCCTAAAAGGAATTTGGGCACCTTGGCGCATCTAGGCTGCAAAAAAGTGTCACACATCTGGTATCGCCGTACTCAGGAGAAGTTGGGGAATGTGTTTTGGGGTGTCATGTTACATATACCCATGCTGGGTGAGAGAAATATCTTGGCAAAAGACAACTTTGCCCATTTTTTTATACAAAGTTGGCATTTGACCAAGATATTTTTCTCACCCAGCATGGGTATATGTAAAATGACACCCCAAAACACATTGCCCAACTTCTCCTGAGTACGGCGATACCAGATGTGTGACACTTTTTTGCAGCCAAGGTGGGCAAAGGGGCACATATTCCAAAGAGCACCTTTCGGATTTCACAGGCTATTTTTTACAGATTTTGATTGCAAAGTACTTCTTACACATTTGGGCCCCTAAATTGCCAGTGCAGTATAACTACGCCACAAGTGACCCCATTTTGGAAAGAAGACACCCCAAGGTATTCCGTGAGGGGCATGGCGAGTTCCTAGAATTTTTTATTTTTTGTCGCAAGTTAGTGGAATATGAGACTTTGTAAGGAAAAAAGAGAAGAAAAAAAAAATCATAATTTTCCGCTAACTTGTGACAAAAAAAAAAAATTCTAGGAACTCGCAGTGCCCCTCACGGAATACCTTGGGGTGTCTTCTTTCCAAAATGGGGTCACTTGTGGCGTAGTTATACTGCCCTGGCAATTTAGGGGCCCAAATGTGTGAGAAGTACCTTGCAATCAAAATGTGTAAAAAATGGCCTGCAAAATCCGAAAGGTGCACTTTGGAATATGTGCCCCTTTGCCCACCTTGGCAGCAAAAAAGTGTGGCACATCTGGTATCGCCGTACTCAGGAGAAGTTGGGGAATGTGTTTTGGGGTGTCATTTTACATATACCCATGCTGGGTGAGAAAAATATCTTGGTCAAATGCCAACTTTGTATAAAAAAATGGGCAAAGTTGTCTTTTGCCAAGATATTTCTCTCACCCAGCATGGGTATATGTAACATGACACCCCAAAACACATTCCCCAACTTCTCCTGAGTACGGCGATACCAGATGTGTGACACTTTTTTGCTGCCAAGGTGGGCAAAGGGGCACATATTCCAAAGTGCACCTTTCGGATTTCACCGGTCATTTTTTACAGATTTTGATTGCAAAGTTCTTCTCACACATTAGGGCCCCTAAATTGCCAGGGCAGTATAACTACGCCACAAGTGACCCCATTTTGGAAAGAAGACACCCCAAGGTATTCTGTGAGGGGCACGGCGAGTTCCTAGAATTTTTTATTTTTTGTCGCAAGTTAGTGGAATATGAGACTTTGTAAGAAAAAAAAAGAAAAAACCATCATCATTTTCCGCTAACTTGTGACAAAAAATAAAAAGTTCTATGAACTCACTATGCCCATCAGCGAATACCTTAGGGTGTCTACTTTCCGAAATGGGGTCATTTGTGGGGTTTTTCTACTGTTTGGGCATTGTAGATCTTCAGGAATCATGACAGATGCTCAGAAAATCAGAGCTGTTTCAAAAAGCGGAAATTCACATTTTTGTACCATAGTGTGTAAACGCTATAACTTTTACCCAAACCATTTTTTTTTTGCCCAAACATTTTTTTTTATCAAAGACATGTAGAACTATAAATTTGGCGAAAAATTTATATATGGATGTCGTTTTTTTTGCAAAATTTTACAGCTGAAAGTGAAAAATGACATTTTTTTGCAAAAAATCGTTACATTTTGATTAATAACAAAAAAAGTAAAAATGTCAGCAGCAATAAAATACCACCAAATGAAAGCTCTATTAGTGAGAAGAAAAGGAGGTAAAATTCATTTGGGTGGTAAGTTGCATGACCGAGCGATAAACGGTGAAAGGAGTGTAGTGCCGAAGTGTAAAAAGTGCTCTGGTCATGAAGGGGGTTTCAGCTAGCGGGGCTGAAGTGGTTAAATTCCTCCCCATAATGCATTGGTGTGCGGCTTATACAACTTCCTGGAGTGTGTGTGCATGCTGATCCTATCTTCCAGCCTTCTACAAGATAAGTGCTGTACATTTATTTGTGATTTTTTGTTTGCTGGATCCCAGGTGACCCTGACTCCCTCCGTGTCTAGTGTAGGGAGCCGGTGGTCGTGTCCCCTCACTATTGTAGGGTGTTCAGGTGGTATATAGTCGAGGTACGTGGATATGCGATCATCCACCATTGGGATTTTTGCATAGGCTGAGCAGACAGGGAGAGAGCCAGGTCTGATGCAGGGGTCTCCCTTTTGTTCCTTAGTTTTGGATCCAGTGAGTCATATATTCATTTTGCATTGTCTTGTTTCCTGTACACCTTCCGTGACACTACCGGAGTATAGAGGAATGTTGAGTGTACCCCTCTTTCGGACACATTTTTACATACAGCAAGAAGGGAGGGCACACACTGTAGACAACAGCAGAGACACACTATTGCAGCGACCACGGCGAGTGCCACTCCTAAAACATACCTTATTTGACCAAAGTCAGGTATCCAGCCAAAAAGCTGTTTTATCATCTCTTCTAATTGGCCTATTTTATCTTTTATTCCACGGGAGTGATCTGATAAATTGAAACAACACATCCCTGCGAACGCTGAGCATCCTAAACCATGTTGAAGCAATAAATAGTCAATAGTTGCCCTATTCGGCAAGATAGCTTTTTTACATGATTGTATATCCAGCAGCATATCTTGCAGAATTGCACTAGTGACATTTATTTGTTTTACCATAAAACAGGCAAGTTTTGATATTGTCCTGTGGTTATATATGGCCAACCCTGGTACCCCTATCAAAGACATCCCTCAACTCATGTATTCTGATCTAGAGAGGAGATTCACATTATAATCACAATTTTCTGGTAGCTGTAGGGAAGTGTCTCTTGTGTGTCGTGTTTGCATTGCTGGGAATAGTGGTATCATTGCTAATGTCAACCTAGCTATTGTACAGGGTCCCTCTGTATTATTGGCTGGTATGCATGTGTAACTAATATTTCCACAAGCCAATACCCATCCTGTTGGTAGAGGTACATGTTTGTCTAGGGATGGTACTGTTTTTGTAATATTACATTGCATATTTTTTCCTGATACTATCTTTTTACAACTACCTAGATCTCTATCACAAATATTTGGCTTAGTCTTGCATTTTTGCTTGTATGCAGGGAGACAATAGTGTCTCATCACAGGAGAACTTGTAACATATTTCTGCCACTGTAACATGACCTGTCATTATTTCTATCATATTACTTTGCAGAGTCTCATATGTAGGACAGTTATAGCAAGCATGATAAGGATTTACATATCCATATTTAACATCGTGATCCTCCAAATCTGTGTCATTCCATTGGGAACGTAGGAGCCCGGTCCATACATCTACTGGGGTGGGGACTGCTACTATACATGTCTCCAAAATGTTAGATGCAGATAAAGTGGTTCGGAGACAAAAATCTGTTAAGTTCAGAGTTTTGGCCAGGTACAGCCATAATTTCTCCTTTGTCTTCCACAGATTGTCTTCCCCTCTGCATTCCGTTTTCAAGTATGTCTGTCTGTTCCACAGCCGTGGGACAGTAAGTAGGAGACACAAAATTGCAAGTTTTAAGGCACTGCATCTCAGCCATCTCGAGGAATTTCCAGACTGCGTCATCTCGTTGGGGGTCAAGGCTGTCTGCCTCCGTTAGTACCCCTTCTGTATCTTCTTCGAGGTCAAGGCTGTCTGCCTCTGTTAGTACCTCTGGGCCTTGTTGGAGGTCAGGGCTGTCTGCCCTTGTTAGTACCTCTCTTTTCTTCACTAACTTAATCCTTGTAACGTGGATCCACGTGGGTGACTGTTCAGTGAGGACTGCTGTTCTGGAGATCGCGACTACCTCGGTGGGTGGTCCGTAGGTGAAACTTCCTGGTTCCTTTCCCTTCTTTAAGATCTTGATCATCACCTGGTCGCCTACCCGGAATGGATGGGTTGGTTCCTGTGAAAGAGAAGACTTACAAGCAACTTTTTCTTCAGTGTTACTGAGGACCTTGATCAGATTAGTAACATACTCCTATCTGATCAGGTCCAAGTCCCCTTCCTGCACTACCAGGGGGCATCTTGCCCATGGTGTGGGGAAAGGCCTACCCATTAGAATTTCAAATGGTGACATCCCTAACTTCTTATTAGGCGTCATTCTAATTTCTGCAAGTATTATGGGTAGGATTTGTTTCCATTTTTCAAATGTACCAGCAGTGGCCTTCCTGAGTTTGTCTTTAACTGTCCTGTTCATTCTTTCCACAATGCCTGAGCTTTGTGGGTGGTATGGAATATGACATTTCCATTCCACTTGTAACAGTCTAGCTACCTCCTTGTTAAGTTTTGAGGTGAAGGCTGGCCCCTGGTCTGATCCAATAACCAGAGGACACCCCCACCTTGGAATTATTTGCTGAGTCAGGATTTTGGCTGTAGTTTTAGCATCTTCTGCCTTTGTAGGAAAAAGCCACCTTGAGAACATGTCCACTATCACTAATGCATACTCTTGTTTCCCTTTTGTTTTAGGTATATGTGTGTAATCCACCTGCAAGTGGGTGAATGGTGTAGTGGGGTAGTCAAGGTGTTGGTGAGGTATTTTCAGTGGGTTGTTAGGGTTGTGTTACCACCAGACATCTGAGAAGCTCTGTCAGACGTTCTTCAGAACCTCCTGCTTGAGGTTCCTTTTGTTTTGCTTTCTTTTTCTCATCTCGTTAGCCTCTCTCAGCTGTCATGTAGTTGCACTGATTGCATCCCTTTAAATCCCTTCCCATACTGCATCACTTTGCGGTTTATACAACTTCCTGGAGTGTGTGCATGCTGGATGCTACTACTGAGTCTTCTACAGATAAGTTTTGTTCATTCATTTGTGTTTTCCTGTTTGCTGGATCCCAGGTGACCCTGACTCCCTCCGTATCAAGTGTAGGGAGCCGGTGGTCATGTCCCCTCACTATTATAGGGTGTTCAGGTGTTATACAGTCGAGGAACGAGGATATGCGATCATCTACCATTGAGATTTTTGCATAGGCTGAGCAGTTTGGGAGAGAGCCAGGTCTGTTGCAGGGCTTTTCCTTTGGTTCCTTGGTTTTGGATCCAGTCAGTCGGATCTTCATTTTGTGTCTTCCAATTTTCTGTACACCTTCCGTGACAGGTTGTTTCTCAAGCACGTAATACATCTGTGTATGTAGTCTGTGACTAGCTGTTTGCTATCAGTGATGTAAAAACTTTGGCTCAACAACATGTGGGTAGTTTGTATGCTGTTGTGTCCTACCCCGTGAAAGTGTGCAATGAAGATGGATGCACTATGCTGAGGTATGCATGGCTTCCCCTCCTTGCAGATCAATCCAGACTTTGGATTTTTCAGCAAGATTGGATAGCACCAATCCTTCTCCTCTGTTTCAGTGGCATACCTTTGTAGGTATGTTAGCATGTGTGTCAAATCAGGTGAGGGTGGGTGTAAGACTGCCATTTCCCAATTGTCATTATCCATTCTATTTGGATTTCTCTTGGCTGTGTCTTTAGCTACACTATCTGCAAATGCATTTCCTCTTGAAATTCTGTCTTTTCCATTTGTGTTTGCCCTGCAATGTACTATAGCTAGATCTGAAGGCAATCTGATTGCGGCCAAGAGGTCCATGACTAGCTGTGCATGTGAGATTCTCTTACCGTCTGCTGCAGTGAATCCTCTCCTCTGCCAAATCATTCCATGATCCCATACTAAACCATGAGCATATCTGCTGTCTGTGTAAATAGTGACAGGTTTATTAGTGTGTAGTATGCAAGCCCTTGTGAGTGCAATGATTTCAGCTGCCTGTGCAGACTGGATGTGAATTGGGCTTGCTTCCAAGACTATATCTGGCAGCATGACAATAGCATATGCTGCACAGAATATAGTGTCATAGGGGCGCGAGCATGATCCATCAACAAAAACTTCTGGTGCGTCAGGTATGGGAACAGTTGATAAGTCAGCCCTGGGTGATGTCTCATGATTGAGCACATGTAGGCAATCATGTGTGTCAGGAAGGACGTCTTCTGTTCCTTTCAGCCCTAGTAATGCATTCAAAATAGGTGCTGGTCCTGTAATGTTGGATGCATATTTAATCTGGAGTGAAGGATTACTGAGCAACAGGATCTCATATCCAGATAATCTTTGTGCTGACATGTGTTGTGTATGTACACCTCTGAGTAAACCTACAACATCATGTGTAGTGTGCAAGAAGGTTAAATGTCCCAGGGTGAAAGTAGTTGCTAATTCTACCATCATTGCACAGGCTGCAAGGGAACACAGACATGCCGGCATCCCCTGGACAGAGGTGGGCATAACCTTTGAGAAAAACGCACAAGGATGCAACTTGCCTCTGTGTTCTTGTGTCAGTACCCCCGCCATGGTTTTACAATTTTGGCGTGCAAACATTGGAAGGGCATATTATAATCAGGGAGGCCCAGCCCTGGACTCGACATGAGTGAACATTTCAGATAATCAAATGCATTGTACATTTCAGAAGACCATTTAATCAAATCTGGATTTTCATCCAGAGTGGCTTGCCTCAAAACGATGTCATAGTAGGAGCAATCAGGAATCCATTGTCTACAGTAGTTTATTATACCAAGAAAAGATAACATTTCTTTCTTGGTGTGCGGGGTGACCAAACCCACAATAGACTGGACTCTTTCTGCGCTGATTCTCCTTTCACCTTTTGTGAGGATAAAGCCCAAGTATTCAACCTGCATTTTACACCATTGCATCTTCTTAAGTGTCACTTTGTGACCACATCCTGACAACCATTTTAGCAGTGATAAACCATCCTGAATGATGGCCTCCGCTGCCATGCTACACAGTAACAAATCATCGACATATTGCAGCAGCACAGAGCCGGGGGGGGGGGGGTACCATGGTTTTAACGTGGCTTGGAGGACTATGCTGTACACTACAGGTGAATCAGCATATCCCTGGGGCATTCTGCACCAGGTCAGTTGTCGTCCGTCAAAGGAAAAAGCAAAAAGTAAACTGGTTGCCTTATCAACTGGGATAGAAAAGAAAGCATTATTCAGATCTATCACACTGAAATAGACAGCGTCTGCAGGAATTGCAGAAAGAATTGAGGTGACATCTGGGACAATAGGAGCAATAGGCGCAATGATATTATTTATTGCCCTTAAACCCTGTACAAAGCGGGTAGTACCATCTGCCTTTGTCACTGGATTCACAGGCATGCTGTAGGGTGAAATCACCTCTTCCAGGATTCCCTTTTGTAGGAATTCTTCTATCATTGGCCTAAGTCCATCAAGTTTCTCTTTTGACAGTGGATATTGTTTCTGATATACATGTGTACTGCCTTCTTTGATGGTTGCTTTGTATGGTGTGCAGTCAATGAATCCTGTGTCATAGTCCCCCTTTGCCCACAATGATGGGTCTATATCCTCTAATTCTGAGTGATCTTGTAAGTTTGTAAAGATCAGAGGTGTGGGGGTTATTATGGGCAAATTATCAGAGTATACACTGATGCCATTGTTCTCAACAGTGATTTGCAATTCTAACTTAATGAATAAGTCTCTTCCCAGAATCTGTTCTGTATGTCCTCGTCAGTACCCCATTTATTCCCATAGAGGGCGCACACTTCCTTAAAGGCCCATTGTACATTGAGCTGTTTAACACACTAGAAGTAGCTCCACTATCTATCAGAAACCCCATTTTTCGTCCTCCTATTCTAAGTAGAATTACTGGTGTGTCCTTCCAATGTGTTGTGACCTGTGTGAAAGTTGGGGCTTGTCCCTCTGGGTATCCTCAGTATGAGTTTTGCTGATGCCAATCTAATGGGAATCTGGGCTGACTCTGTGAACCTTGTCTGTGGTTTATCTGATTTGGTTGATTATTTTGTGACTGAGTGTCGGGTCTCTGTGTGTTGTAGTCTTGACCTCCTCCACCCTTCCTTTGTGCGCGGCATTGCCGTGCCCAATGTCCTTCCTTTCCACAGTTATAACAACAATTATTTGGCAATGAGTCCTGTCTTTCATTGTAGGGTCTGCTGTTATTTCTACCCCTCCTCCCCCCTCTGCCCCTGCCTCTACTAGTATATGCGTGTGTGGGGGAAGTTGCTTTCCTTATCTCAAAGCAACCAGCTGCTTCCTTTTCAAAGAGATGTTTCTCAAAATCGTCAGTTGTATCTGAGGTCCAAGAGGACACATTTTGTTTCACAGTTAAGATCAATTTGTCTGACAAATTGTTCACAAATGTGGAGATAATCAAACTATCATTGTCACGCACAGGTAGCCCGGCCTCAGTCTTCCAGCAGTCAATGAATCTTTTCCAGAATTCAGTGACTGTTTCAGCAGATTTCTGTTTGCAGGCTACTGCTACGGGCAATGAAGATTTTTGTTTGAATACCTCATTCATATGGTCCTCAATCTCCTCCCATATTCTTTTCTGCCCCTCTTCTGTGTTACATATATAATCTGGAGCATCACCACGTTGTGCAATCATAGATATGGATTTGACCTTCTCCCAATCCCATGTTGTGTGTGTCCCTATAATACCGTCCAGGATAAGCCTTAAATCTTTTATAGTTGCGCCCTCTACAGGCTTTTTTTAGGTATGTAATAGTCCCCAGTGGGGCTATGGAAGGTTTGGGACAATATTTAATAATTTTGTTGAGATCCTCTATTTCTATGGGCTTTTTTACTAAGTGTTGTCCCACTGTCAGAAAGGGAGCGATTAACTTGGACTCCCTCTTTTGATTCTTCCCGTTCTGTTTCAGCTTTCATTCTATTTGTACTGTGTGTAATATAACCAGTATGCGGCGTGCCAGTAATTAGACTGCGCTCTATTATGTTTCCAAATGTTGGCGTGGGGGGTCGGTATTTTTCTTCTAGTTTTAATGGTATAACCGCTGTTACAGCATCTTCCTCAATCTGAGTCAGAACTAGGTACAGAGGTGCCATGGGGGTGGATTTATTATAAGGTGGAGGGGATTTCTGACTTCTCTTCTTTGTGCCTACCTTCTGTTCTATTTCATGTAGAGTCCTATCATTTTTGGGACTTTTTAGATTATTATTCTTTTTTCTATTACCTGCATCATACCAGTGGGGGGCTATTTCCAGCCACTGTTCTCCTCCCCTGGACATGTACGCCATGTCCCAGGAAGGATCAGCATCAAAATGCGGCCAGGCTGTTTATCACCTAGACATAGTCTTTTGACCATATCCATATGATAAATACTATTATCACCGTCCCTAGGGAATGGATCTGCAGCATTCATTACCTCAGTCCAGCCTGCTAGATTATCTACCCACGGGTTGATCAGGTAATAGTTTGTTGGACTAACACGATTACATAGATTTTGCAAGTCTCTCCTGGTTCTGGTTTAGGGAATTTAGTTTTAGACCCTTGTCCTCCCATGTTAGTGAGACAATCGCTGTCAGGACTGGCTATACTGAACCGTGAAGGCTCCGACAAGACCTGTCAACTGATTTCAGCTGATTCGCATCTTAATGTCTCTCTATACTCTTTGGACCCCTATCGACTATTGTTGTTTCGAACCGCCACTTGCGTACATATTTTCCGGGTCATCTGATTACTCCTAGCCGAAAAAATGGGGCGTCTTGCAGTCCTCCACAACACAAACAATTTTACACATTAACAGTAGTTAACCCAAAATACATCAATTTAACAATAACAGTGGGATATGACCGTACACTTACCACCCGGTCAGTATCTCACACAAACAGATAATCTTATCACTTCTAAAATACTTAAACTATATATATATATATATATATATATTGTGACAGGACCAGGGGAAAAGTGGTAGAAGGAGTCTACATTTCACCTACGTTCCTGTCTTATACGTTCTAAAAAGCGGCCAGGGAATTGACAGCAAGGAAAACTAGGTTTTCTCTTTGCGAGGGTTTTGTTAAAAACCTGGTTAGAAGGGCCTGGCTGCTTGGAGCAGGGAGAGATGGGTGGGTCCCTGCTCCAATTAGCCACTCCAGGTATTCAGGTAACTGTGGCTAATCACCTTGGAACCTGGATGTGCTATAAAAGGGAAAACAGCTCACTAGCTGATCTCTCTGCTCCTGGGAAGAACCCTGCTGGGTGAGTGAAAAACAACAGTGTGTTTTGTTGATGGAGCTGGGCACAAGGCTCAGTTTCATGTAGTTAGGGACTACTGCCTGTTTAGACGTAGTGGCCAGACGGCCAGGTATTTCATTTGTTTTGAACTGTTTTGTTAAACATTTATTTTTCTGCAAAAGTCAATAAAACTGGCTGAGGCCAGTTGCACCGTACTTGCTTGGACTGGACTGTGTTTTATGTGCCTATAGCGCCCGTCTATCCCAGGAGACGGCGGTCCCGTGAGCTAATCCCGTCACATATGGTGGAGGCTGCGCTGGCACAAAAAATCCAGCAAGTTTTATGTCCTGGGTTAAGTCTGCTGTTCTGAAAAAAACAAACAGTGCAGATATGGAGGAAGTGCTGAAACAGCTGATCCAGGCTAACATACAGCTCCAAAAGGCGAATGCTAACCAGCAGGAAACCAATCGGTTGTTCATGGAGACTACGCAAGCTGGTTTCAGAGAACAGCAATCGCTTAATAAAAGTCTGGTGGAGCAGATAGCGGTGCTGGCTGAAAGGCCGCATGTCCAGAAGGAATCCATCTCTGTGGGGAGGAGAGTGCAAGCTTCCCTTCAAAAAATTGTAGCAGGGGATGATGTGGAGACCTACCTCACCATTTTTGAAAGAGCCGCTGAAAGAGAGAAACTCCCAGCCGAACAGTGGATAGACACCCTTGCTCCATTTCTGAGTGGGGAGCCACAGAAAGCCTACTATGATTTGAGTGAGCAGGATGCCAGACAGTACCCAAAACTGAAAGCAGAAATTCTCGCTCGCTTAGGTGTAACATCTGCGGTCAGAGTCCAACGAGTGCACAACTGGACTTTCCAATTGGATAAACCAGCGAGGTCGCAAATGTATGATCTTTTTCACCTGGCTAAAAAATGGCCACAGCCAGAGGTATCTACAGCCACTCAGGTGGTGGAAAGAGTGGTCCTGGACCGGTTTGTTCGTGGTCTACCAGTTCGGATACAGCGCTGTGTGGGACAAGCGGACCCCAGGGATGTGGATCAGCTCGTCGCCCTAGTGGAGCGGTATCTGAACACCGAGGAGTATCTCCAAGACCTCTCTCCTACTTGGCCGGCCCAAGGGAGCCAGAAGTCTACTGGTCGCGGTAAGACTGTTCCTAATCTAAAGGGGGCGAGGGAGGGCCGTAAAGTAGGAACTGAGACTGATCTATTAGCCAGACCTCTTAAGCCAGTTAGCCCTAGACAGCCTTGGGCGGTTAAAAACATTGTTTGCTGGCGATGTCAAGGACTGGGCCACGTGGCTGCCAACTGTCCTTTGACTGATGAGCCTAGGGAGTGTGGCAGTGGGCGGAGGAGGTCATTGTTTGCGGGTCCTGCCTACTCTGCCTTGCCGACCCCAGATATGGAGCGACAAACTTGCAGCTTGGTGATTGAAGGATATTCAGTTCAAGCTCTGTTGGACTCTGGTAGTCTAGTGACTCTTGTGCATGGTAGCCTGGTGGACACTAGGAAGCTGCAAAAGAGACAGATGGGGGTTATCTGCATACATGGGGATACAAAAGAGTACCCCACTGCTATAGTCTCTTTTGAAACACCGTGCGGGAAAGTAACCCATGAAGTGGGGGTTGCCAAAGAGAGTAAAACTAACCCTAAAATGTTCTTCAATTATATAAATGTTAAAAAGTATAAATCTGAAGGTGTCGGCCCGTTAAAGAGTAATGAGGGGGGAGTCGCAGAGAGCGACGAGGAGAAAGCAAAGCTGTTAAATATTTTTTTCTCCAATGTATTCACTGAGGAAAATAAACTGTCAGATGACATGCCGAATGTTGAAATAAATTCCCCATTAAAAGTGTCCTGTCTGACCCAGGAAGAAGTACAACAGCGACTTAAAAAGATTAAAATAGACAAATCGCCAGGACCGGATGGCATACACCCCCGTATCCTAAGGGAATTAAGTAATGTCATAGCCAGACCCTTTGTCACGGACGGTGTACAGGAAACAAGGCAAAGCAACATGTATAAATGACTCGCTGGATCCAAAAGCTAAGGAACCAAGGGAGACCCCTGCAGAAGACCTGGCACTTTCCCTGGCTGCTCAGCCTATGCAAAGATCCTAATGGTGGAGGTTTGCATATCCAGGAACCTTGACTATAAAGCCCTGAGCACCCTACAATAGTGAGGGGACACGACCACCGGCTCTCTACACAGATACGGAGGGAGTCAGGGTCACCTGGGATCCAGCAAACAGAAAATAACAGATAAAGGTACAACACTTAGCTTTGTGGCAAACAGGAGAACAAAGTCAGCATGCACACACACTCCAGGAAGTAGTATAAGCCGCCCAGAAAAGCATTTTGGGGAGGAATTTAAAGGGAAGCAATTAGTCCAACACATGACAGCTGAGAGAGGCTAACGAGAGGAGGAGCTGAATACCACAACACAGAAACTCAAGGAGGAGGTTCTGAAAGGCCTCTGTCAGAGCTTCTCAGCTGTCTGGTTGTGACAGTACCCCTCCCTCTACGAGTGGACTCCGAACACTCAGAACCCACCTTCTCAGGATGGGACCTATGGAAAGCCCTGATGAGACGAGAGGCCTTAATGTCCGTCACTGGGACCCACATCCTCTCCTCAGGACCATACCCCTCCCAATGAACAAGGTACTGAAGAGAACCGCGGACAAGACGAGAATCCACAATCCTAGAGACCTGAAATTCAAGATTCCCATCAACCATAATCGGAGGAGGAGGCAAAGGCGAGGGTACAATGGGTTGAACATAAGGTTTCAATAAGGACTTATGAAAAACATTATGGATCTTCCAAGTCTGAGGAAGATCAAGACGGTATGCAACAGGATTGATGACAGACAGGATTTTGTAAGGCCCAATAAACCTAGGACCCAACTTCCAGGAGGGAACCTTCAATTTGATATTCTTGGTAGACAACCACACCAGATCACCAACATTCAGGTCCGGACCAAGCACACGTCTCTTATCTGCCACACGCTTATATCTCTCACTCATGCTCTTTAGATTATCCTGAATCTTTTGCCAAATAGATGACAAAGAGGAGGAGAATCTGTCCTCATCAGGTAAACCAGAAGACCCCTCTCCCGAGAAAGTCCCAAACTGCGGATGAAACCCATATGCACCAAAAAATGGTGACTTATCAGAGGACTCCTGACGACGGTTATTTAAAGCAAACTCAGCAAGGGACAAAAAAGAACACCAATCCTCTTGATTCTCCGCCACAAAACAGCGCAGATATGTCTCCAGATTCTGATTGACGCGCTCTGTCTGGCCATTCGACTGCGGGTGGAAAGCAGAAGAGAATGACAACCGAACCCCCAAGCGAGAACAGAAAGCCTTCCAGAATCTGGAAACAAACTGCGTGCCCCTATCAGAGACTATGTCTGAAGGAATACCGTGCAATTTGACAATGTGATCAATAAATGCCTGCGCCAGCGTCTTAGCATTGGGCAAACCAGGAAAAGGGATGAAATGCACCATTTTGCTAAAACGGTCCACCACCACCAGAATCACGGTCTTCCCCGAGGAACGAGGCAGGTCCGTTATGAAGTCCATGGACAGATGTGTCCAAGGACGGGAAGGAATGGGTAAGGGAAGGAGAGGACCCGATGGCCGTGAATGAGGGACTTTGGTACGAGCGCAAGTCTCGCAGGCTGCCACAAAACCCTCAACCGACTTACGAAGCGCAGGCCACCAGAATCTCCGAGCGATGAGATCCAGTGTGGCTCTTACCCTGGGTGCCCAGCAAGGACCGTATCGTGGTGTTCTTTAAAAATCTTGTGTCTTAAAGCGAGAGGCACAAACAACCTCCCAGGAGGACAAAGATCAGGAGCCTCTGACTGGGCTGCCTGCACCTCTGCCTCCAATTCAGGAAAAAGAGCAGAGACCACCACACCTTCAGCCAAAATGGGACCCGGGTCTTCAAAATTCCCGCCTCCCGGAAAACAACGTGACAGGGCATCTGCCTTCACATTCTTAACTCCAGGGCGGAACGTGACAACAAAATTAAACCTAGAAAAGAACAAAGACCATCTGGCCTGTCTCGGGTTCAGACGCTTGGCTGACTCCAAGTAGGCCAGATTTTTATGGTCAGTAAATACGGTAATAGGGTGTCTGGCTCCCTCTAGCCAATGGCGCCATTCCTCAAAAGCCAACTTGATGGCCAACAATTCCCTATCTCCCACATCGTAATTTCTCTCTGCGGAGGAGAGTTTTCTTGAGAAAAAGGCACACGGTCGCCAATTGGCAGGAGAGGAACCCTGAGACAAGACCGCCCCCACACCCACCTCAGAAGCATCAACCTCAACTATGAAGGGTAAAGAAACATCAGGTTGCACCAAGATGGGAGCGGAAGCAAAACTCTCCTTGATATCAGAAAAAGCCTTAAGCGCCTCTACTGACCAAGAAGAAAAATCTACCCCCTTTCTGGTCATATCAGTGAGTGGTTTAACAATAGAAGAATAATTCAAAATGAACTTCCTATAATAATTGGCAAAGCCCAAAAAACGCATCAGCGCCTTCTGATTCTCAGGAAGCTCCCACTCAAGCACAGCGCGGACCTTCTCGGGGTCCATGCGAAAACCAGAAGCGGAGAGAAGAAACCCCAGAAACTGAATTTCTGGAACCGCAAACACACATTTTTCCAGTTTCGCATATAATTTATTCTCCCGCAGGATGAGCAAGACCTGACGTAAATGTTCCTTATGAGTTTTGAAATCGGGAGAAAAAATCAAAATGTCATCCAAATACACCAATACAAATTTTCCCATCAAATGATAAAAAATGCTGTTCACGAAATGCTGAAAAACGGCTGGGGCATTCATCAAACCAAAAGGCATAACCAAATTTTCAAAATGGCCCTCAGGGGTATTGAAGGCCGTCTTCCATTCGTCCCCTTCTCTGACCCTGACCAGGTTGTATGCCCCTCTTAGATCTAATTTGGAAAAGACTTTAGCCCCAACAACCTGGTTAAACAGGTCCGGGATCAGAGGAAGCGGATAAGGGTCACGAATAGTGATACTGTTCAGCTCCCTGAAATCCAGACAAGGTCTTAAAGAACCATCTTTTTTCTTAACAAAGAAAAAACCAGCGGCAACAGGTGACTTCGAGGGTCGTATGTGTCCTTTTCTCAGACTCTCAGAGATATAAGCACGCATAGCGATCCTCCCAGGTTGGGAAAGATTGTATAAACGAGATTTAGGCAGCTTGGCGTCTGGGATGAGATTAATAGGGCAATCGTACTCCCTGTGCGGGGGCAAATCCTGAACTCCACTCTCAGAGAAGACATCTGAAAATTCAGAGAGAAAAGATGGTACAGTCTTAGTAGCAACCCCAGAAACAGATGTCATGAGGCAATTCTCTCTGCAAAAGTCACTCCAACCATTAATTTGCCTCGCTTGCCAATCAATGGTGGGGTTATGCTTAGTGAGCCAGGGCAGCCCCAACACCAGAGGGGTAGGTAAACCGCTAAGAACGAAACATGACACATCCTCAACATGAGCATCACTCACAATTAAACGGATATTGTGAACTATGCCCTTTAATGATTTTTGAGAAAGTGGAGCGGAATCGATAGCAAAAACAGGAATATCCTTTCCCAAAGTGCGCACCTGGAAACCATGAGTTATCGCAAATTGATTATCAATGAGATTGACCGCTGCTCCACTATCCACAAAAATCTCACAAAAAATGTTCTTGCTCTCTAGCGCCACCCTAGCCGGCAGGACAAAACGGGAACTACAAGCAAATGGAAAACCTTCAATTTCCGCCTCAACCCTGCCAATAGTAACAGACGGAACATTTTTAAAAGATTTTTTCCTGTTTGTTTCTTTATTACTCCCAGAAAACTGCCTGAATCTCCTAGAGGGACAAATATTTGCCAAATGATTTATACCTCCACAACAAAAACAAACCCTCCCATGCGGGCTGAATCTTCTATTGTAAGAAGCAATCAACCCCAGCTGCATGGGCTCCTGCTCAGAAGGGGCTGACGGCGACTGAGACCCCTGCGCACAGAATGGGACCGCTGCACTGTCCTGGGACTGAGTATGACAGGAAGGGGACATCTCTCCTCTCTCTCTAAGACGCCTGTCAATACGAACGGCCTGAGACATAGCAGAGTCCAAAGAAATAGGCCTCTCATGAAAGGCAAATGCATCTCTCAATCCCTCTGAAAGACCATGGCAAAATTTACTTCGGAGCGCAGCATCATTCCAACCAGTATCAACTGCCCATCTCCGAAATTCTGAACAGTATATTTCTGCGGATTGTTTACCCTGGCATAATAGACGTAGTCTAGACTCAGCCAGAGCAATACGATCCGGATCATCATATATCTGACCCAGGGCAAAAAAGAATTCATCCACTGAACGGAGAGGCCGTGCCCCCTCCGGCAGCGAAAAGGCCCAGGACTGAGCGTTACCCCTGAGCAGCGATATAATGATCCCCACCCTCCGTTCCTCATCACCAGAGGAGTGGGGAAGAAGGCGAAAATGGAGTTTGCAAGCCTCTCTAAAACGCACAAAATTCTGACTACCCCCGGAGAACGTATCCGGGAGCGAGATCTTAGGCTCAGAACAAACTCCATGAACGCAAGCTGAACCGGTCACTTGAAGCTGAGAAAAAGTCTTACGGAGATCAGCTACCTCCAATGAAAGACACTGGAAGCGTTCAGCCAAAAGTGAAACCGGATCCATGCTTGAGACGGTTACGGCGGCTTATAATGTCACGGACGGTGTACAGGAAACAAGGCAAAGCAACATGTATAAATAACTCGCTGGATCCAAAAGCTAAGGAACCAAGGGAGACCCCTGCAGAAGACCTGGCACTTTCCCTGGCTGCTCAGCCTATGCAAAGATCCTAATGGTGGAGGTTTGCATATCCAGGAACCTTGACTATAAAGCCCTGAGCACCCTACAATAGTGAGGGGACACGACCACCGGCTCTCTACACAGATACGGAGGGAGTCAGGGTCACCTGGGATCCAGCAAACAGAAAATAACAGATAAAGGTACAACACTTAGCTTTGTGGCAAACAGGAGAACAAAGTCAGCATGCACACACACTCCAGGAAGTAGTATAAGCCGCCCAGAAAAGCATTTTGGGGAGGAATTTAAAGGGAAGCAATTAGTCCAACACATGACAGCTGAGAGAGGCTAACGAGAGGAGGAACTGAATACCACAACACAGAAACTCAAGGAGGAGGTTCTGAAAGGCCTCTGTCAGAGCTTCTCAGCTGTCTGGTTGTGACACCCTTATTTCTGATATTTGCAGATTCTATATTGACAGGGAATGTCCCACAGGATTGGCGCATGGCAAATGTGGTGCCAATATTCAAAAAGGGTCCAAAAACAGAGCCTGGAAACTATAGGCCGGTAAGTTTAACATCTGTTGTGGGTAAACTATTTGAAGGTTTTCTGAGAGATGCTATGTTAGAGCATCTTAACGGAAATAAGCAAATAACGCCATATCAGCATGGCTTCGTGAGGGATCGATCATGTCAAACAAATTTAATCAGTTTCTATGAGGAGGTAAGTTCTAGACTTGACAGCGGCGAATCAATGGATGTCGTATATCTGGACTTCTCTAAAGCATTTGACACTGTACCACATAAAAGGTTAGTATATAAAATGAGAATGCTCGGACTGGGAGAAAACGTCTGTAAGTGGGTAAGTAACTGGCTCAATGATAGAAAACAGAGGGTGGTTATTAATGGTAAATACTCAGATTGGGTCACTGTCACTAGTGGAGTACCTCAGGGGTCAGTATTGGGCCCTATTCTCTTCAATATATTTATTAATGATCTTGTAGAAGGCTTGCATAGTAAAATATCAATTTTCGCAGATGACACTAAACTGTGTAAAGTAATTAACACTGATGAGGACAGTATACTACTACAGAGCGATCTGGATAGATTGGAGGCTTGGGCAGATAAGTGGCAGATGAGGTTTAACACTGACAAATGTAAAGTTATGCACATGGGAAGGAATAATGCAAGTCACCCGTACTTATTAAATGGTAAAACACTCGGTAACACGTACATGGAAAAAGATCTAGGAATTTTAATAAACAGCAAACTAAGCTGCAAAAAACAGTGTCAGGCAGCTGCTGCCAAGGCCAATAAGATAATGGGTTGCATCAAAAGGGGCATAGATGCCCGTGATGAGAACATAGTCCTAACACTTTACAAATCATTAGTCAGACCACACATGGAGTACTGTGTACAGTTCTGGGCTCCAGTGAACAAGGCAGACATAGCAGAGCTGGAGAGGGTCCAGAGGAGGGCAACTAAAGTAATAACTGGAATGGGGCAACTACAGTACCCTGAAAGATTATCAAAATTAGGGTTATTCACTTTAGAAAAAAGACGACTGAGAGGAGATCTAATTAATATGTATAAATATATCAGGGGTCAGTACAGAGATCTATCCCATCATCTATTCATTCCCAGGACGGTGACTGTGACGAGGGGACATCCTCTGCGTCTGGAGGAAAGAAGGTTTGTACACAAACATAGAAGAGGATTCTTTACGGTAAGAGCAGTGAGACTATGGAACTCTCTGCCTGAGGAGGTGGTGATGGTGAGTACAATAAAGGAATTCAAGAGGGGCCTGGATGTATTTCTGGAGCGTAATAATATTACAGGCTATAGCTACTAGAGAGAGATCGTTGATCCAGGGATTTATTCTGATTGCCTGATTGGAGTCGGGAAGGAATTTTTATTCCCCTAAAGTGAGGAAAATTGGCTTCTACCTCACAGGTTTTTTTTGCCTTCCTCTGGATCAACTTGCAGGATGACAGGCCGAACTGGATGGACAAATGTCTTTTTTCGGCCTTATGTACTATGTAAATAGCCTATTGCATACTGTCATTGTGGGGTGTGATTTTCCTCTGTTTTGGCAAATGTGGAATATGCTTGATAAGTGTTTAAGTGGGTCTGCTGTAGATCCCCCTTCCCCTGGCTGAACCTGAAAATGTGCAAACAGTAGTGGTGACCCAGAGTGAAACCGAGAACTTTCCCTTAGCAGTTCTTGCAGGTGATACTGATGATGTTCTGGAAATTGGTCTCCCTGACTTGCCAGTCTCCAATGATAACTTTGGGACAGCCCAACTCAGGGACCCTACATTAACCCACGCATGGCAAAGTGTGAAAGTAGTCAATGGGGTGCCTCAAGAAACTGGGGTAGAGAAAATATTTCCCCATTTTTCTATAGAGAATGAACTCTTATATAGAGTTGAGGAGCAAAATGGACAAGTTGTGGAGCAACTTGTGGTCCCAAAATCGCATCGCCAAAAGGTGATGGATCTAGCCCTTTCACATGTGCTAGGAGGGCACTTGGCTTATGAAAAAACCAAAGACCGGATTTTACAGAGGTTTTATTGGCCTGGGGTACATAAAGAGATAAAAGAATACTGTGATTCATGCCCAGAGTGTCAATTACACAACCCGGTAGCGACCTTTAGGAGTCCGTTAGTGCCACTCCCGATTATTGAAACTCCCTTTGAGAGGATTGCAATGGATTTGGTGGGACCTCTTGTTAAGTCTGCCAGAGGTCACCAATACATTTTGGTTGTCCTTGATTATGCTACCCGCTATCCTGAAGCAATACCTCTAAGGAAAACCTCTGCAAAAGTGATAGCCAAGGAGTTGTTCCAGATGTTCACTAGAGTGGGCATACCTAAAGAAGTACTCACTGACTAGGGGACGCCCTTTATGTCAAAGGTTACAAAAGAGTTGTGTAAACTGTTGAAAATAACTCACTTGTGTACCTTAGTTTATCACCCCCAAACGGATGGACTAGTCGAAAGATTCAACAAAACCTTAAAAGGGATGCTCAGAAAAGTAGTGGCACAGGATGGGAAAGACTGGGATTGTCTTTTACCATATCTTATGTTTTCTGTACGGGAGGTGCCTCAAGCATCTACCGGATTTTCTCCCTTCGAGCTAGTGTATGGTCGGCACCCTCTGGGCCTTTTGGATATCGCCAAAGAGACCTGGGAGAGTGAGGCTACACCCTACAAAAGTGTGATTGAACACTTGTCCCAAATGCAGGAAAGGATTGAAAAAGTAATGCCCATTGTAAAAGAACACTTGCTGCAGGCCCAGGAGAGTCAGTCCCGGGTTTACAACAGGTCGGCTAAAGTAAGAAACTTTAACCCTGGGGATAGGGTATTAATCCTTGTCCCCACAGTAGAAAGTAAATTTTTGGCCAAATGGCAAGGACCTTATGAAATAGTTGAGAAGGTCGGAGAGGTGAATTACCGGGTTCACCAACCAGGTAGACGTAAGCCCTACCAAATTTATCATGTGAACCTAATCAAACCCTGGAAGGATCGAGAGGTGTTAGCAGGTTACAGCAGTGGGAAAACGGGATGTAGCGTTGAGATACCAGAGGTAAAAATTGCAGACACTTTGTCGGGATCTCAAACCCAAGAGGCAAAGGAGTTTGTACAGAAAAATAAAGATGTCTTTTCTGAGCTACCTGGTCGAACAGATATAATTAAACATGATATTGTAACTGAACCAGGGGTCAGAGTCAACCAAAAGCCTTATAGAATACCTGAGGCTAGACGTAAAGCTGTCTCCCAAGAAGTCCAAACAATGCTTCAGTTAGGGGTTATAGAGGAGTCCCATAGTGACTGGTCTAGTCCTATAGTCTTGGTCCCCAAACCTGATGGCAGCATACGTTTCTGTAATGACTTCAGGAAACTGAACACTGTCTCAAAGTTTGATGCTTACCCAATGCCTCGAGTGGATGAGCTGATTGATAGGCTTGGTAATGCTAGGTTCTTTA
This sequence comes from Bufo gargarizans, assembly GCF_014858855.1. NCBI lineage: Eukaryota > Metazoa > Chordata > Amphibia > Anura > Bufonidae > Bufo > Bufo gargarizans. The sequence continues at coordinate 302,182,452 of NC_058082.1, read as the reverse complement.
CCACTTTAGATCTTACAAGAGGTTACTGGCAAGTACCGTTAACTGAAGGGGCCAAAGAAAAAACGGCTTTTAGTGTCCCTGATGGCCATTTTCAGTATGTAGTCCTTCCCTTTGGTTTGCATGGGGCCCCGGCCACATTTCAGAGGATGATGGACAAAATTTTAAGACCACATTGTAGATACGCAGCTGCCTATTTAGACGATGTGATAATCCATAGCACGGATTGGGAAAGTCATCTACCCAGGGTAGAAGCTGTCCTGAATTCTATTAGGGAAGCGGGTTTGACAGCGAATCCCAAAAAATGTGCCATTGGGCAAGAAGAGGCAAAGTACTTGGGGTACACAATTGGGCGAGGAGTTATAAAACCTCAAATAAACAAAGTGGAAGCCATCCAGAGCTGACCAAGGCCTTTGAACAAAAAACAATTCAGAGCGTTCCTAGGTTTAATGGGTTATTATAGGCGTTTTATTGAAAATTTTGCCAGCATTGCAAGCCCTTTAACAGACCTTGCAAAAGGGAAGGATTCAACCATGGTCAAATAGACCACGGAGGCGGAACAAGCCTTTCAGAACCTGAAGCAGGCTCTATGTGCCCACCCAGTGTTAGTCACACCAGATTTTAAAAAGGAGTTCATTGTGCAAACAGATGCCTCGGATGTTGGTATAGGGGCTGTGTTGTCGCAAGTAAGGGCTGGGGAAGAGCATCCAGTAGTGTACCTGAGTAAAAAGTTAAATGAACATGAAAAGAAATACTCCATTGTAGAAAAGGAGTGTTTGGCAATTAAGTGGGCCGTAGAAGCTCTCGGGTATTATTTGGTAGGGAGAACATTCAAACTGGTAACTGACCATGCCCCCCTTAAATGGATGTGCCAAAACCGTGATAAAAACAGGCGAGTGACCCGATGGTTCATGTCTCTTCAAGATTATAGTTTTACTGTTGAGCATGGGCCCGGGTGTCAGCTGGGAAATGCTGATGCCCTGTCCAGGATGTACTGTTTAAGGGCACAGAGTGTTCCTACCCCAAGGTCGAAACAGGGGGGGAGGATATGTGACAGGACCAGGGGAAAAGTGGTAGAAGGAGTCTACATTTCACCTAGGTTCCTGTCTTATACGTTCTAAAAAGCAGCCAGGGAATTGACAGCAAGGAAAACTAGGTTTTCTCTTTGCGAGGGTTTTGTTAAAAACCTGGTTAGAAGGGCCTGGCTGCTTGGAGCAGGGAGAGATGGGTGGGTCCCTGCTCCAATTAGCCACTCCAGGTATTCAGGTAACTGTGGCTAATCACCTTGGAACCTGGATGTGCTATAAAAAGGGAAAACAGATCACTAGCTGATCTCTCTGCTCCTGGGAAGAACCCTGCTGGGTGACTGAAAAACAACAGTGTGTTTTGTTGATGGAGCTGGGCACAAGGCTCAGTTTCATGTAGTTAGGGACTACTGCCTGTTTAGACGTAGTGGCCAGATGGCCAGGTATTTAATTTGTTTTGAACTGTTTTGTTAAACATTTATTTTTCTGCAAAAGTCAATAAAACTGGCTGAGGCCAGTTGCCACCGTACTTGCTTGGACTGGACTGTGTTTTATGTGCCTATAGCGCCCGTCTATCCCAGGAGACGGGCGGTCCCGTGAGCTAATCCCGTCACAATATATATATATATATATATATGAGTTAATCCAAGCTTGTAACCTTCTGTTCCCTCAACAGGATTTCTTAATAGTGCAATATATTTATCTCCAGTGATATGGACTCCCTGAGCCTCTTATAATCAACTTAGCTCCCTGAGCTATTGCCTGTGTCCCTTGACACAGCAACCTACCAAAATCAACAAATAGATGGTTCAACTTACTTGGGTCGAGACGTGGTCAGTGCCCTCGGATCCGAGGAGGACAAGAATTGATGTCTTTCACAGCAGACCCGAGGATGACCCTCTCGATCCCGGACCTGAGCCCCCAAAGCTGTAAGGCAATATGGACTCTTTGCCTATAGTGTCCCTGACAGCAGACCTCGGTGATCAGCTTGGATTAAGCCTTTTCTGGTACCAGGAGAATGAATCAGAATGAAGACTAGACACGTGCTTTGTTCCAATTCACTCTAGTTTATTCACAGTGGGGGAACAGTTGATAAAGGGGGGTTGAACTTTCTTTACATTCAATCATATGTTAGCATTTGTTTTAACCTATAGTAGGAATACACATGAGCTCTGCATTAACATAATAGATGACTCATAGTAACAGCATTAACCAAAAACACATGGGCTAGTATACGTTGAGTAAAGATGACCCTATAAGGTAAGACTGCTAAACTAAGGGATGTATGGGCCTCTTCTAGACTGGACAGGATGTTTCTCAAATTCCACAAAGGGGGAAGGGGGATCTTGGAACAGTGTACTGGCCAGATGTAATCGTAATACACGTTGCTTAAAACAGACAAAATGGAGTTACTTATAACCCATCAGGCGAAATCTGATATTTCGTGAAGCATCGCTTTGGAAAGAGTCGCTCGCCGCTTGCGATTTTTATATTCGGAAGCATCCGAAATACTTTCCGCTTCCGAAAATTCGTCCGCATCGGAATGAAGAGAGGAAGCCGGCGCCATCTTAGGTGTCTCCGCAGCGATGCCCTTGGAAGATTTCCTCAGGAATCGCTCCATGTCAGGCTGCTTAGAGCGGCTCACAGGTGGGTCGGCAGGTTCCCTGGGGCGATCTCTCCCCACTTTGCCCATTTTGAGCATCTGAAAGATGCTATAAAAGGGGGCTTGTGCCAGCTAGGATGAGGAGATCAGAAACCAGCAGCCATGCAGCTCAGCGGCCAAGCTCCGCCCTCATAGTAGTTATATTCTTGTACATAGGAGCAGTATTATAGTAGTATATTCTTGTACATAGGAGGCAGTATTATAGTAGTTATATTCCTGTACATAGGAGCAGTATTATAGTAGTTATATTCTTGTACATAGGAGCAGTATTATAATGTCACGGAAGGTGTACAGAAAACTAGAAGACACAAAATGAAGATCCGACTGACTGAATCAAAAACTAAGGAACCAAAGGGATAGCCCTGCAACAGACCTGGCTCTCTCCCTAACTGCTCAGCCTATGCAAAAATCTCAAAGGTAGATGATCGAATATCCTCGTACCTCGACTGTTTAACACCAGAACACCCTATAATAGTGAGGGGACACGACCACCGGCTCCCTACACTTGATACTGTAGAAGACTCAGTAGTAGCATCCAGCATGCATACACTCCAGGAAGTTGTATAAACCGCAAAGTGATGCAGTATAGAAAGGGATTTAAAGGGATGCAATCAGTGCACCTACATGACAGCTGAGAGTGGCTAACGAGATGAGACCCCGAAAGCAAAACAAAAGGAACTTCAAGGAGTAGGTTCTGAAAAATGTCTGTCAGAGCTTCTCAGATGACTCCGGACACTCAGAGCCCACCTTCTCAGGATGGGACCTATGGAAAGCCCTGATGAGACGAGTGGCCTTAATGTCCGTCACTGGGACCCACATCCTCTCCTCAGGACCATAACCCTCCCAATGAATGAGGTACTGGAGAGAACCGCGGACAACACGAGAATCCACAATCCTAGAGACCTGAAATTCAAGATTACCATCAACCACAATCGGAGGAGGAGGCAAAGACGAGGGTACAATGGGTTGGACATAAGGTTTTAATAAGGAGTTATGAAAAACATTATGGATCTTCCAAGTCTAAGGAAGATCAAGACGGTAGGCAACAGGATTGATGACGGACAAGATTTTGTAAGGCCCAATAAACTTAGGACCCAACTTCCAGGAGGGAACCTTCAATTAGATATTCTTAGATGAGAACCACACCAGATCACCAACATTCAGGTCCGGACCAGGCACACGTCTCTTATCCGCCACACGCTTATATCTCTCACTCATGCTCTTTAGATTATCCTGAATCTTTTGCCAATTAGATGACAAAGACGAGGAGAATCTGTCCTCATCAGGTAAACCAGAAGACCCCTCTCCAGAGAATGTCCCAAACTGCGGATGAAACCCATATGCACCAAAAAATGGTGACTTATCAGAGGACTCCTGACGACAGTTATTTAAAGCAAACTCAGCAAGGAACAAAAAGGAACACCAATCCTCCTGATTCTCCGCCACAAAACAGCGCAGATATGTCTCCAGATTCTGATTGACGCGCTCTGTCTGGCCATTCGACTGTGGGTGGAAAGCAGAAGAGAATGACAACCGAACCCCCAAGCGAGAACAGAAAGCCTTCCAGAATCTGGAAACAAACTGTGTGCCCCTATCAGAGACTATGTCTGAAGGAATACCATGCAATTTGACAATGTGATCAATAAATGCCTGCGCCAGCGTCTTAGCATTGGGCAAGCCAGGAAAAGGAATGAAATGCACCATTTTGCTAAAACGGTCCACCACCACCAGAATCACAGTCTTCCCCGAGGAACGAGGCAGGTCCGTAATGAAGTCCATGGACAGATATGTCCAAGGACGGGAAGGAATGGGTAACGGAAGGAGAGGACCTGATGGCCGTGAATAAGGGACTTTGGCACGAGCGCAGGTCTCGCAGGCTGCCACAAAACCCTCAACCGACTTACGAAGCGCCGGCCACCAGAATCTCTGAGCGATGAGATCCACTGTGGCTCTTGTCCCTGGGTGCCCAGCAAGGACAGTATTGTGGTGCTCCTTAAAAATCTTGTGTCTTAAAGCGAGAGGCACAAACAACCTCCCAGGAGGACAAAGATCAGGAGCCTCTGACTGGGCTACCTGCACCTCTGCCTCCAATTCAGGATAAAGAGCAGAGACCACCACACCTTTAGCCAAAATGGGACCCGGGTCTTCAAAATTCCCACCTCCCGGAAAACAACGTGACCGGGCATCCGCCTTCACATTCTTAACCCCAGGGCGGAACGTGACAACAAAATTAAACCTTGAAAAGAACAAAGACCATCTGGCCTGTCTCGGGTTCAGACGCTTGGCTGACTCCAAGTAGGCCAGATTCTTATGGTCAGTAAACACGGTAATAGGGTGTCTGGCTCCCTCTAGCCAATGGCGCCATTCCTCAAAAGCTAACTTGATGGCCAACAACTCCCTATCTCCCACATCGTAATTTCTCTCTGCGGAGGAGAGTTTCTTCGAGAAAAAGGCACACGGTCGCCATTTGGCAGGAGAGGGACCCTGAGACAAGACCGCACCCACACCCACCTCAGAAGCATCAACCTCAACTATGAAGGGTAGAGAAATATCAGGTTGTACCAAGATGGGAGCGGAAGCAAAACTCTCCTTGATATTAGAAAAGGCCTTACGCGCCTCTACTGACCAGTAGGAAAAATCTACCCCCTTTCTAGTCATATCAGTGAGTGGTTTAACAACAGAGGAATAATTCAAAATAAACTTCCTGTAATAATTGGCAAAACCCAAAAACGCATCAGCGCCTTCTGATTCTCAGGAAGCTCCCACTCAAGCACAGCGCGGACCTTCTCGGGGTCCATGCGAAAACCAGAAGCGGAGAGAAGAAACCCCAGAAATTGAATTTCTGGAACCGCAAACAAACATTTTTCCAGTTTAGCATACAATTTATTCTCCCGCAGGATGAGCAAGACCTGACGTAAGTGTTCCTTATGAGTTTTGAAATCAGGAGAAAAAAATCAAAATGTCATCTAGATACACTAATACAAATTTCCCCATTAAATGATAAAAAATGCTGGTCACAAAATGCTGAAATACGGCTGGAGCATTCATCAAACCAAAAGGCATAACCAAATTCTCAAAATGGCCCTCAGGGGTATTGAAGGCCGTCTTCCATTCGTCTCCTTCTCTGACCCTGACCAGATTGTATGCCCCTCTTAGATCCAACTTGGAAAAAACTTTAGCCCCAACAATCTGGTTAAACAGGGCCGGGATCAGAGGAAGCGGATAAGGGTCACGAATAGTGATACTGTTCAGCTCCCTGAAATCCAGACATGGTCTTAAAGAACCATCTTTTTTCTTAACAAAGAAAAAACCAGCGGCAACAGGTGACTTCGAGGGTCATATGTGTCCCTTTCTCAGACTCTCAGAGATATAAGCACGCATAGCGACCCTTTCAGGTTGAGAGAGATTGTATAAACGAGATTTAGGCAGCTTGGCGCCTGGGGTGAAATTAATAGGGCAATCGTACTCCCTGTGAGGGGGCAATTCCTGAACACCACTCTCAGAAAACACATCCGAAAATTTAGAGAGAAAAGCTGGTACAGTCTTAGTAGAAACCTCAGAAACAGATGTCGTGAGGAAATTCTCTCTGCAAAAGTCACTCCAACCATTTATTTGCCTCGCTTGCCAATCAATAATGGGGTTATGTTTAGTGAGCCAGGGTAGCCCCAACACTAGAGGAGTAGGCAACCCTCAACATGAGTATCACTCACAATCAAACGGATATTGTGAACTATGCCCTTTAACGATTTCTGAGAAAGTGGAACGGAATCAATAGCAAAAACATGTATATCCTTTCCCAAAGTGCATACCTGGAAACCATGAGTTATAGTAAATTGCTTATCAATGAGATTGACAGCTGCTCCACTATCTACAAAAATCTCACAAAGAATGTTCTTGCTCTTTAGCGCCACCCTGGCAGGTAGGACAAAACGGGAACTACAAGCAAACGGAACACCTTCAATTTCCGCATCAACCTTGCCAATAGTAACAGATGGAACGTTTTTAGAGGATCTTTTTCTTTTTGTTTCTTTATTACTCTCAAAAAACTGCCTGAATCTCCTAGAGGGACAAACATTTGCCAAATGATTTATACCTCCACAACAGAAACAAACCTTCCTATGAGAGCTGAATCCTCTATTGTCAGAGGCAAGCAAACCCAGCTGCATGGGCCCCTGCTCAGAAGGGATTGAGAGCGACTGAGACCCCTGTGCACTAAATGAGACCGCCGCACTGTTCTTTGGAATGAGTATGACAGGAAGGAGTTGTCACCACCAGACATCTGAGAAGCTCTGACAGACGTCCTTCAGAACCTCCTCCTTGAGGTTCCCTTTGTTTTGCTTTCCTTTTCTCATCTCGTTAGCCTCTCTCAGCTGTCATGTAGTTACACTGATTGCATCCCTTTAAATCCCTTCCCATACTGCATCACTTTGCGGTTTATACAACTTGCTGGAGTGTATGCATGCTGGATGCTACTACTGAGTCTTCTACAGATACGTTTTGTTCATTCATTTGTGTTTTCCTGTTTGCTGGATCCCAGGTGACCCTGACTCCCTCCGTATCAAGTGTAGGGAGCCGGTGGTCGTGTCCCCTCACTATTATAGGGTGTTCAGGTGTTATACAGTCGAGGTATGAGGATATGCGATCATCTACCAGTGAGATTTTTGCATAGGCTGAGCAGTTCGGGAGATAGCCAGGTCTGTTGCAGGGCTCTCCCTTTTGTTTCTTAGTTTTGGATCCAGTCAGTCGGATCTTCATTTTGTGTCTTCTAGTTTTCTATACACCTTCCGTGACAGGAGTGATCTCTCCTCTCTCTCTAAGACGCCTGTCAATACGAACGGCCTGAGACATGGCAGAGTCCAAGGAGGTAGGCGTCACGGCCATGGCTATGACCGTGACTCTCTAACCGCATGCGGTTGCCTGCAGTTTTGTGTGGGTTTAAACCACAGGTGAGGGCTGCTGGCGTGTGGCCCAACTTGTGGTTGCCGCGGGCAACTGTTTGTCTCATGTGTATATGCAGCAGCAGCCTGCGCGTGGCTAGGCAGCTTGCTGCAGTTGCATGCGGTTGCACCTAACAACCTTTCAGTTAGGTGTGTGTGTATTTATGCACTGTTGTTTGTCTGTGTGCACTTGGGTAGTATGTGTGGTGTGCACTGACACCTTTCCCCTCACTGTGGTTGTCCGTGGCAACGTTTGGCGGTATTGTGTACATGTGGTGGCACTGTCCCGGCCTTCGGGCTGACTTCCAGGACAGGGTTGCCATCCATGTCGTTGCCAGCGGCAACAGCCACAGTGTGTGATGTTTGTTGGACACTTCCCCTGTATGTTTGTGAGTTTCCCTTCTGTGGTGTTGGAAGGGTTAACTCCCTTCCCAGTGTGTGTGATGTCACTGGGTGTGTCCTTCCGTTGGGTGTGGCTTCTTGGCCTATATTAGCCTGGGCCTTTTGCATGGCTCAGTTGGTTGCTTCAGCCTTGCTAGCTGGAGCAGCCTCCTGTGTTGCTATCTGCCAGTGAGAGCCACCACTGTGGTCATAGGTCTAAGTTTATGTTTAAGTTTGCCTGTGTGTTTATGTTGAATGTTATATTCTGTTGGGACTTTCCTTTGTATTTGGTGCAGCATACGGTTCTGGATTCCAGACTTCTTAGGGATCCAGTCAGCAAGGCTGTGGCAGGTTGGTGGAACTTCTTGTTTGCCTGCCATTCCCGTATAGCTGTTTATGAGTTCCCCTTTTCCCAACAGCTTGGCCGTTGAGACTCCTGCTCCTCCTTGCCTAGGAGGAGTAGGTCGTCTTACCCAGCTCCTAGCGCAGGGATCTGCGGAGGGTAAGACAGGGCTCCGAGGTTCCTGCGCATGGGTCCTCCTACCTTTAAGGTCGGCCCATGCAGGTTAGGAGTTAGGGTCAGGGTAGGGACGCTGTAGGAGATGACCTGCTCCCTATCCTGTTCGCATGGCCGAGTAGCCTTTACAACACCTGGCATCTCACGGCTGAGGGTTTCCCCCATCCTCAGCCGTGACAGTAGGTCTCTCATGAAAGGCAAATGCATCTTTCAATCCCTCTGAAAGACCATGGCAAAATTGACTTCGGAGTGCAGCATCATTCCAACCAGTATCAGCTGCCCATCTCCGAAATTCTGAGCAGTATATCTCTGCGGATTGTTTACCCTGACATAAAAGACGTAGTCTAGACTCAGCCAGAGCAATACGATCCGGATCATCATAAATCTGACCCAGGGCTAAAAAAAATTCATCCACTGAACGGAGGGGCCGTGCCCCCACAGGCAGCGAAAAGGCCCAAGACTGAGCATTTTCCCTGAGCAGCGAGATGATGATCCCCACCCTCCGCTCCTCATCACCAGAGGAATGGGGAAGTAGGCGAAAATGGAGTTTGCAAGCCTCTCTAAAATAAACAAAATTCTCACTACCCCCGGAGAACGTATCCGGAAGCGAGATTTTAGGCTCAGAACAAATTCCATGAACGCACGCAGAAACGGTCACCTCAAACTGAGAGACAGTTTTCCGGAGATCTTCTACCTCCAGTGAAAGACCCTGCATGCGGTCAATCAAGGTTGAAACCGGATTCATGCTTAAGACGGTTTTGGTGGTTTATAATGTCACGGAAGGTGTACAGAAAACTAGAAGACACAAAATAAAGATCCGACTGACTGGATCCAAAACTAAGGAACCAAAGGGATAGCCCTGCAACAGACCTGGCTCTCTCCCTAACTGCTCAGCCTATGCAAAAATCTCAAAGGTAGATCGCATATCCTCGTTCCTCAACTGTATAACACCTGAACACCCTATAATAGTGAGGGGACACGACCACCGGCTCCCTACAATTGATATGGAGGGAGTCAGGGTCACCTGGGATCCAGCAAACAGGAAAATACAAATGAATGAACAAAACTTATCTGCAGAAGACTCAGTAGTAGCATCCAGCATGCATACACTCCAGGAAGTTGTATAAACCGCAAAGTGATGCAGTATGGGAAGGGATTTAAAGGGATGCAATCAGTGCACCTACATGACAGCTGAGAGAGGCTAACGAGATGAGAAACCGAAAGCAAAACAAAAGGAACCTCAAGGAGGAGGTTCTGAAAAATGTCTGTCAGAGCTTCTCAGATGTCTGGTGGTGACATATAGTAGTATATTCTTGTACATAGGAGGAAGTATTATAGCAGTTATATTCTTTGTAGGGATTTGCTCTGGTAGGCAGGGTAAGCGGACGCAATACAGAGGCAAAACCACTATTGATAAACAAAAGTCAGTGTTAAGTCACACAAAAAAGGCAGGAACAAAACACAATAATTGGCAGGGCCCTGGTGTTAATTCACATTGCAGGAATCCTCATGTTAATTCACACAGCAAAAAATCCACTTAAGTCAAAGAACACGTCACCTGGCAGTTCACAGCAGGCTTTAGGGCGCCTGGCTTCCAGCTAGCAGCTCTCATGCAGCTGTCAGCCTTGTAGTATGGTGGAACTCCTCAGCACCCAAAGCACAGAGCTACACAAGCACCTGGAGGTTCATTCCACACCCAGCTGAGCTGCTGGCTGGGTTTTTAAACCCCAACCCAAAACCTGCCCTGGACGTGGGGTACAGCCACCCACCCTGCTTTTTGGCTGCTCCCAATAAGAATCCGCCCGGAACGGCATTTCAGCCACACTAAGAAAAAATAGTGTCAGCAAGCACTAGCTGCGGCTGACACATAAAATAACTAGTTCTTATCTCACCGAGGCCAGGAAGCTCGGTGACACGTACCTTCCGGCAATGACTGACCCTTGCGCCTTCCTACATTTTGTACATAGTAGGTAGTATTATAGTAGTTTTATTCCTGTACATAGGAGGCAGTATTATAGTAGTTATTTTCTTGTACATAGGAGCAGTATTATAGTAGTTATATCCTTGTACATAGGAGCAGTATTATAGTAGTTATATTCTTGTACATAGGAGCAGTATTATAGTAGTTATATTCTTGTACATAGGAGCAGTATTATAGTAGTTATATTCCTGTACATGGAAGTCAGTATTATAGTAGTTATATTCTTGTAATTAGGAGCAGTATTATAGTAGTTATATTCTTAACCATATTTCTTTTTATTGAAAGAAAAATCAGGGCTACATGCCCACACACGACATCAATATGGTGACAATGAGACTCAGAATAATTATCAAGCATACATATCATGTGTGAACATTACATGCGATCATAGCCATCAATCAGAAACACAGGGAAAGGGAAAGAGGGAGCATGGGGAGGAACATTAAGGAAAGGAAAGGGGTAGGGAAACAGGGAAGAAAGGATTTCTGCTCTATCATGTAAAGATTCTATGTGCTTTCCACGGAGACCACAGTTTTAAGAAGCGAGAGCGTGAGTTGTTTTCCCAATGCGCTAGCTTAGAACCTTGATCTCAGTTTGGGGGCAGGAGATATTACGTGCCATGGATTTCCCATAATTAATTTTAAAATTGGATACAAATCCGAAGTCCTCAAATATGTTCAGCAATTTGGGCAAGGCCTCTTTAGGATTGGAGGTCATGACTAAAAGATCATCCGCAAATGCTGCAGTAACATGAGTATAGGAGCCAATCTGGAGGCCTTTGATGTCCGGGTCTGCTCTAATTTTACATAAAAGGGTCTCCATCACTAAAATGAATGGTGCAGGAGAGAGGGGACACCCTTGCCTCGTCCCATTGGTGATGTGAAATGGTGGGAACAATGCTCCATTAACTTTGACCATGGCAGAGGGGGCTGAATATAAGGTAAAAATGGCACTAATAAACTGGACCGGGAGGCCAAACCTCGACAGGGTCCGCGTCATAAAGTGCCAACTGACGCTGTCGAAGGCCTTTTCCGCATCCGTACTCACCAAAACCAAGGGCTTAGAGGATCTCTTGGCCCAATTTACAAGGTGGAGAAGCCGTACCGTGTTTTCAGACCCCTGTCTGCCGTGGACAAAGCCTACTTGCTCCTTAATGGACAATGTCAGGCAAGACATCTTGAAGCCTAGTGGCCAAGATCTTCGCACACCACTTCACATCATTATTAAGCAAAGAGATCGGCCTATAATTACTGCAGCAAGTCGGGTCCTTGTTTTCCTTATGGAGGACAGTAATGTGCGCCAATAAGGAGTGAGGAGCAAGGGAGCCTCCAGTGAGAAGGTAATTGCACAAATTCCTGAAACGGGGGATTAAAAAATCCTGAAAGGACTTATAATAGGTGATGGAAAATCCATCGGGACCAGGGCTTTTACCTGAGGGGATAGACATGAGAACCTTACGTATCTCCGAGTCAGAGATGGGCCTAGTCAGTTGGGAGGCTTTGGATGAGGATATGGAGGGAAGGTTCAGGGTCTGCAAAAATGTACCCGAGGTCACTAGGAGTAGACCCAAAAGGAGGGGGTAAATTATACAGTGCCTCGTAGAAGGCGCAAAATGCCTTGGCGACATCAGGGGTGGACTTATGTACATTTCCCTTGGAGTCCTTAATAGAGGAAACAAAGGAGTCAGAGAACTGCTTCTTGGCAGTTTCCTCTATTCCCATGGGCCTAGGCTTTAAATCGTGAGCGGAGTACCAACTTAGCAGAAGTGACATTTAATAAATGTTTTAAACGTGTTCTGGCTTCAGTTAGTTCTGCTAGGGTGCGTATAGCCTGTGATTCCTTGTGAGAGGATTCAAGGCGAGCAATTGTCGCCAGCAAGGCATCTAAAGCTTGCGTCCTCTGCTTTTTTACATAAGCCCCTAAGGCAATGAGTTCCCCCCTTAGCACTACCTTATGAGATTCCCATAATATGGAGGGAGAGGGAGGGGAGTCAGGTGTATCATTAAGCGCAAAGAATTCAGAGATCAAGGCCTTGATTTTGCAAGCGTGTGTGGGATCCAAAATCAAGGTGTCATTAAGACGCCATAGGCGCTCTTTTCTCTGCGGACCGGACAGGGAGAAGTTAATAATAACAGGAGCATGGTCGGATAATGTAATATTACCTATCCGAGCCCCAGAGACATTACGTATATGCGAATCTGACAGGAATAGATAATCTAACCTATGAAAGGACATCTTGACATGCGATTAGAATGTATAGTCTCGGCCATTGGGATTCAAAGTACGCCAGGCGTCCAAGACCTTTAGTTTTTTCAGGGAAATTTTTAGCCTTTTCAAGAGCTTATAAGACACAGAAGGTCTACCCACCAAGGTGTCCACCGCTGGCTCTAGAGCAACATTAAAGTCGCCCCCTAATATCAGCAACCCATCTGAAAAGGCCGATAATAAAGCAAGGGTCTGAACGAGCCATGGCACTTGGCCTCTATTAGGTGCATATAAATTGGCAAATGTCACTGGGGAGTCACCCAGTACACCCTTTACAAAAATGTACCTACCCTCGGGGTCCGCAGAAGTAGCCGTGTGTTTGAAGGGAAGGCACTTGTGCACTGCTACACTAACTCCCCTACTGGCAGAGTCATGTGTACTATGAAACCATTGGACAAATTTCTTTGGGGGGAAGTTGGGAACTTTGCCTGTTCTGAAATGAGTCTCTTGCAGAAAAGCCAATGAGACTTTATCCCTCAGAAGGAGAGATAGTGTTTGAGACCTTTTGCATGGTTCGTTCAGCCCATGTACATTAAGTGAGGCAACTACAATAGAAGACATTTCGGCATACAATCAAGGGAGTAAGAGCAGAAGATACTCATGGAAGCACCGAAGAGCACATAGCAGATATGAGCAGAGGAAAGGAAAGGAAAGGGAGGAGAGGGAAACAAATAAATAAAATAAAATAAGGGAAATAACAATCAACATGTTAAACTGGCAAGTAACCAGCTCGGACAAAGTACCCATCCGAGGTGGAGTGAGTGCTTCACCTATCACCAGCCAAGACAGGATTGGACTGGCGAGGGGGCAAGTAAAGCACCTTATGGTCTGTAACAAAGGGACCAAAAACAAAAAATACGTCCAGCACCGGTATCTATCCAGTCTTCACCCTTCAAGTGGGGAACAAAGTTCGCAGCCCCAGAGGTAGCGTCCATCAAAAAACAGAGAAGCGTCACACTTCTGTTGTGACATCATATGTAAAACATTAGACCTGAGATACAAAATAGGCCGAAAAATGGAAAATGGAAAATGAGAAAAAGGCCAAGTTCGCCCATAGTAAACATTAAAACAGGAGGATGAGAGACAGCCATCTCCATGCCTGGAGAAGTAAGATAGCAACAATACAGGCTTACAAACGTAGCTGAAGACGGAGTTCAGGTAAGGGCCCTATCCATCTTGCCTCGTCCCAAACGATCCGGTCTGCCCGTGGAGGCCTTCTGCCAGGCTGAAACACGAGGTGGAGTAGGCAGGGGGCCATCTTGGTCAGCCGGTAGCCATGAGGGGATTTACACAGGAGGGACATCCAGGGACCTCCAGACAGAATTAAGATCCGCAGGTGAACGAACGGTAAGTAGTTTACCATTCCTGGAGACCGCCAGCCCGAAGGGATACAGCCATCGGAATGGAGTGGACGTTTTCCTCAGGACATCCAGGAGAGGCTTTAATAAACGCTGCTTTGCCAAGGTGGATGGCGCGAGATCCTGGAACATCTGAATCGGGGTGTTTCCATATTCGAGTACCTCCATCTCTCGTTGTCTTTTCAGGAGGGCTGCGGTGTCGACGTAGCTCAACAGGCCACATATCACGTCTCGTGGTGGTTCTTGCGGCTTAGGTCTGGGGCGCAGCACCCTGTGTATGCGCTCCACCACGATTCCCGCCGCTCTGTCCGGATCAAGCAGCATGGAGAATATTTCACGCGCCACTGTCGGCAAGGCCTCCGCCGCGATCGACTCAGGTAAGCCTCGGATGCGAATGTTGCGCCAGCGACTACGATTCTCCTGGTCTTCCAGCTTTAGGAAGGCATCGTTTAGTAAGGCCTTGTGAGCAGCCAGCACCTCCGATGCTTTACCTTCATAGGTCATGATGGCTTCCTGTGCTGTCTCTAGCGAGACAACTCTCTGGCCCAAGTGCTTCAGGTCATCTTTAATGTCCGATAAGTCTTGTTTAAGAGGCGAGAGAGCTGATTCCAGGACACGTCGGAGAGTCCGTTCTGAGATAGGCGGGTCTCTGGGCCTCCTTTCTGATATATCGGAACCGCTGCCTGCATCTGAGAGATCTCCTATATCGGAGTCATGAGCAATGGACGCCGCCATATTGGGGCCTTTCTGTGCAGTGAGTCTCTGCGTTTTCCAAAGAAACTTCTCCATCTCTGGTTGTTTGGAGTGCAGCGGGGTCGACTCTGAGCTTCCTCTGTTCTTATCCTTGCCAGGTTTCCCCATAATAAGGCAAATTATAAGCTAAATTAGGGCAAATGAGCCGGAATGATGGAGGAGCTCAAGCGTGTGCGGCCATTCAGCAGCGTGGCTAGGCTCCGCCCCTATAGTAGCTATATTCTTGTACATAGGAGCAGTATTATAATAGTTATATTCTTGTACATAGGAGGCAGTATTATAGTAGTTATATTCTTGTACATAGGAGCAGTATTATAATAGTTATATTCTTGTACACAGGAGCAGTATTATAGTAGTTATATTCTTGTACACAGGAGCAGTATTATAGTAGTTATATTCTAGTACATAGGAGCAGTATTATAGTAGTTATATTCTAGTACATAGGATCAGTATTATAGTACTCTAGTACTTAGAAGCTGTATTATAGTAGTTATATTCTTGTACATAGGAGTAGTATTATAGTAGTTATATTCTTGTACGTAGGAGCAGTATTATAGTAGTTATTTCTTGTACATAATAGGCAGTATTATAGTAGTCATATTCTTGTACATAGTAGACAGTATTATAGTAGCTATATTCTTGAAAAGATGAGGCAGTATTATAGTATATTCTTGTACATAGGAGGTAGTATTATAACATAGTAACATAGTATATAAGGCCGAAAAAAGACATTTGTCCATCCAGTTCGGCCTGTCATCCTGCAAGATATATTCTTGTACATAGGACAGTATTATAGTAGCTATATTATTGTACATAGTAGGTAGTATTATACTAGTTATATTCTTGTATATAGGAGCAGTATTATAGCAGTTATATTCTTGTACATAGTAGGTAGTATTATAGTAGTTATATTCTTGTACATATGAGTCAGTATTATAGTATATTCTTGTACATAGGAGGTAGTATTATAGTAGATATATTCTTGTACATAGGACAGTATTATAGTAGTTATATTATTGTACATAGGGTACAGTATTATACTACTTATATTCTTGTATATAGAAGTAGTATTATAGTTGTTATATTCTTAACCATATTTCTTTTTATTGAAAGAAAAAGCAAAGGCCATACGCCTAGACATGACAGCAGTATGATGACAATAAGTTTCAAGATGGCTATCGTACAAGCATATCATGTATAAACAATAAATATGATCACATTTGTCAATCAGAGTATAATAGCAAAAAAGGGAAAAAGGAAGGGAACATTCAGGAGAAAAAGTGGGAAGGGAGAACAGGGAAGTAGGGAACTTCTGCTCTTTCTATGTAAAGTTTCTATATGCTTTCCACGGAGACCACATTTTTAGGAAGCGTGAGTTTGTTTCCCAATGCGCTAGCTCCTCAAAACGGTAGATCTGATCCACCTTATCAGTCCACATAGGGAGATTCGGAGGGGAGTCATTTTTCCAAAGGAAAGGTATAAGCAATTTAGCTGCTGCAGCATCGTCGGGAGATTATTTTTGGCAGGAGTGAATGTACTATTAGGGCACCATAACAGTATAAGTTTAGCATCCAAAATGATCTTGGTGTTGCATAATTGGTTAATTAGAGTCGCAATTGACTTCCAGAATGGTTGGATTTTCTGGCAGAGCCACCAAATGTGTGACAAAGAGCCGGTTTCTATACCACATCTCCAGCATGCTTCCGGGACTTCTGGGTTCAGTTTATGTAAGAATTCAGGTGTTTTGTACCACCTACTAAGGAGCTTAAAGGAATTCTCCTGAATCCTCACGCAGCGGTTGAAGCCGTGCGAATGTGCCAGGATAAAAGCTTTTTCCGGCTCTGTGAGGCTCAAAGAGAGCGCCTGTTCCCAGGAGGTCACAAAACGGAGTTCTGGCGGCAATGAGAAGACCAGTTCTGTATACATCAGAGATAGTGGTCTAAGAGGAGGTTTAGTGGCTATAATCTTCTTCTCAAGCCAGGAGGATGAGCTTCTACCAGAAAAGGATCCAATACATAATTTAGTATCTCTTTTAAAATTCGCTATATGGAAAAGTCGCGCAACCTTAACATCAGGGAGGCCCATTATTAAATCCCAATTTAAAATGCCATCCGGGAGAAGGACATCTCGCAGAGATATATCGGCGAGCTTAGACCAAATCCCGGAGGGGGTTAAAATGGAAGGATGAATGTGTCTTTGTAGTAGTTTAAGTGGCATACAGGGATTAAGGAAGCAAAATGTCTGGGACTGGACCATTTTGGACCACTCTACTAGCATACCCTTCCAAACAGGGGAGGAGGAATAGTGACTGGCTGAGAAAGGCCTAACACCCCATAAAGTAAGTCGTTCTTGGTTGGTGAGTAGTGCAGTCTCAAGGCGAGAGAAAAGGGAGTTAGACTGATGGGACATAACAACTACACATCTACAGAGTTGTACAGCGGTGTAATATAGCTTTATATCTGGCATCCCAAAGCCTCCGAACCTCCTATCTCTTGTGAGAACTGAGTAAGCAATACGAGGTGATTTGCCATTCCAGAGGAAGCGTGTGAACACTCTACGGACTTCAGGAAAATATGAGTTTGGTAGCCAAATAGGGAGGGATTGCAGCAATAATATCTCGGGAAGCCCAAGTAAATGGAGTATTACGCTTGAGAGTGTTGACCACAGATTGGAAGCAAGAGATGTTGAGTGCCATAGATTTCCCATAATTAATCTCAAAGTTGGAGACAAATCCAAAGTTTTGGAGGTCATGACTAAAAGGTCATCCGCAAATGCTGCAGTAACATGAGTACAGGAGCCCACCTGGAGGCCTTTAATATCCGGGTCCGTTCTAATTTTACATAAAAGAGTCTCCATCACTAATATGAATAGTGCAGGAGAAAGGGGGCACCCTTGCCTTGTCCCATTGGTAATGCGAAACGGTGGGGACAATGCACCATTAACTTTGACCATGGCAGAGGGGGCCGAATATAAAGTATGTATGGCATTAATAAACTGGTCAGGTAGGCCAAACCTCGACAGGGTCCGAGACATATATTGCCAACTGACCCTGTCGAAGGCTTTTTCCGCATCTGTGCTCACCAAAACCAAGGGCTTCGAGGATCTCTTGGCCCAGTTTATAAGGTGGAGTAGCCGCACTGTGTTTTCAGATCCCTGTCTGCCATGGACAAAGCCTACTTGTTCCTCATGAACAATGTCAGGGAGGACATTTTGAAGCCTAGTGGCCAAAATCTTCGCCCACCATTTCACATCATTATTAAAGGACTTCTGTCACCCCACTAAAGTGATTTTTTTTTTTTGGGCTAGTTACATTCGTTATAGTGCGATATATGAGAATATAATGGTGTTACTTACTTTCATGCGGCCGTTTCTTAAGAAAACGAAGTTTTATTATATGCAAATCAGGTCTCTACCAGCAAGTAGGGCGTCTACTTGCTGGTAGCCGCCGCAAAAAACCGCCCCCTCGTCGTGTTGATTGACAGGGCCAGCCGTGATCTCCTCCTCCGGCCGGCCCTGTCAGTATTTCAAAAATCGCGCGCCTCTGTTCATTCGGCGCAGGCGCTCTGAGATGAGGAGGCTCGTCTCCTCAGAACTCCCTCAGTGCGCCTGCGCCGATGACATCACCGAAAGAGAAGAAGTCATCGGCGCAGGCGCACTGAGGGAGTTCTGAGGAGACGAGTCTCCTCATCTCAGAGCGCCTGCGCCGAATGAACAGAGGCGCGCGATTTTTGAAATACTGACAGGGCCGGCCGGAGGAGGAGATCACGGCTGGCCCTGTCAATCAACACGACGAGGGGGCGGTTTTTTGCGGCGGCTACCAGCAAGTAGGCACCCTACTTGCTGGTAGAGACCGGATTTGCATATTATAAAACTTCGTTTTCTGAAGAAACGGCCGCATGAAAGTAAGTAACACCATTATATTCTCATATATCGCACTATAACGAATGTAACTAGCCCAAAAAAAAATAATCACTTTAGTGGGGTGACAGAAGCTCTTTAAGCAAAGAGATTGGCCTATAGTTACTGCAGCAAGTTGAGTACTTATTCTCCTTATGTAGGACAGTAATGTGTGCCAATAAGGAATGAGGAGCAAGGGAACCTCCAGTGAGAAGGTAATTGCACAAATTCCTGAAACGGGGGATTAGGACGTCCCGGAGGGATTTATAATATGTGATGGAAAATCCATCAGGGCCCGGGCTTTTACCCGAGGGGATAGACATGAGAACCTTATGAATCTCTGAATCAGTGATGGGCCTAGTTAGGTGGGCTGCCTCGGTCGAGGATATGGAGGGAAGATTCAGGGTCTGCAGAAATGTATCTGTGGCTTCTGAGAGGACACTGGGGGTGGCCCCATTAGGTGAGGGTAAGTTATACAGAGCCTCATAAAAGGCGCAAAATGCCTTGGCGATGTCAGGGGTGGATTTATGTACCTTTCCCTTGGAGTCCTTAATAGAGGAAACAAAGGAGTCAGAGAACTGCTTCTTGGCTATGGCTGACATCAATCTGTTTCCTCTATTCCCATGAGCGTAGGCCCTAAACGTTCCTTTCTCTGTGGGTTACACAGGGAAACATTGATGATAACAGGAGCGTGGTCGGATAGTGTGATGCTACCTATTTGGGCCCTAGAGACATTACGTATATGCGATTCAGATAAGAACAAATAATCCAATCTGTGAAAGGAATTTTTGGCATGGGAATAATATGTAAAATCTCGGCCATTGGGGTTCAAAGTGCGCCATACATCTAAAACTTTTAGTTTCCTCAGATACATTTTTAGCCTTCTCAGGAGCTTATAGGAAACAGACGGTCTGCCTGTGGAGGTGTCGATAGCCGGATCCAGGGCAACATTAAAATCACCCCCCAAAACCAGTAAACCTTCAGAAAATGATTTTAAAAGATCCAGGGTCTGAACGAGCCATGGGACTTGGCCTCTATTAGGGGCATATAAATTGGCGAATGTCACAGGGGAACACCCAGTACACCCTTTACAAAGATGTACCTGCCCTCTGGATCCACAGCAGTAGCGGAGTGCCTGAAGGGGAGGCTTTTGTGCACAGCCACCCTTACTCCCCTGCTGGCAGAGCTATAAGTACTGTGGAACCATTGGGCAAACCTCCTAGGAGGGAGGTTGGGGACTTTACCCGATTTAAAATGGGTCTCTTGCAAAAAAAAAAGCCACTGAGACTTTGTCTCTCAAAAGGAGAGAGATGGTTTGAGACCTTTTGCATGGCTCGTTCAGACCATGTACATTTAGTGAAGCAACTACAATAGATGTCATTTCAACAGTTAATCACGCATAGGTTATCCATGGAGACGCTTAGTAGCATATAATAAACAAGAGCAGAGGGGGGGAAGGGAAAAAAGGTGAACAAATAAAATAAAATAAGGTAATAAACCTTTAACATAATGAACCGGTATATAACCAGCTCAGATAGAATTAGATCTAATGTGAAGTGAGCTCTTCACTTGTCGCCAGTCAAGACAGGAATGAACTGGCGAGGGGGCAAGTAAAGCACATTGCGGTCTCTGACAAAAGACCAACAAAAATACGTCCAGCACAGGTAACTAGCCGGTCTTCACCCTTCACGTGGGGAGCAGGATCTGCAAACAGCAGGAGTAACATCCAGCAAAAACAGAGGAGTGCCTCCATTCCATCATGCTATGCTAAGCAAAGCAACAAGCACATAATGCTGAGCACATTTCAAAAGATAGAAAAGAAAGAAAAATAAAAACGAAAAAGGAGATAAGTTCTTCCATACTGAACATTAAAACAGGAAGATGAAAGGCAGTCATCTCCAAGTCTGGAGAAAGTAGGCAGCGACATCACAGGTCTACATACGTAGATGGAGAAAATGGAGTTCAGGTGAGGGCCTTATCCATTCTACCCCTTCCCGGACGATCCGGTTTTCCGGCCGAAGACTTCTGCCAGGCAGCGGCACGAGGCGGAACAGGCAAAGGGCAATCTTGGTCGGCTGGAAGCCATGAAGGATTGTCAACAGGAGGGACATCCAGAGATTTCCAGACAGAAGCGAGATCCTGGGGAGAGCGTACGGTAAGTAGTTTACCATTCTTTGAGACCGCCAAACCGAAAGGGTACAACCATCTTAATGGAGTCGATGTCTTCTTCAGAACATCCAGAAGGGGCCTCAATAGGCGCCGCTTGGCCAATGTAGATGGCGCAAGATCTTGGAACATTTGAATTGGGGTGTTCTCATATTCCAGGACCGCCGACTCCCGTTGTTTCTTCAGGAGAGCTGCAGTGTCGACATAGCTCAGTAAGCCACAGATCACGTCCCGCGGTGGTTCTTGTGGCTTTGGTCTAGGGCGCAGTGCTCTATGTATTCGCTCAATCACTATTCCAGCCGAAAAAATAAATATATCACCAGTCCGCAATAATGCTATGCAGCAGGTCCGAAAAGTGATGTGGGATCAATCACGCTATAGACAGGTAAAATATATGGGGTTCGGACCGCGCTTCTGATCCAGGTCAGTGTATAAGTTCTTAATCTTTCTTCCTTCACCAAGAGAGCCGAGGGCTGCAAATATCCCTTAAGTAGATATCCTGCAACTAATAGGATTATAATAGTGTGAGTCCGTATGCAACAGTGACCTGCATTGCACAGATTATACTCACACAATGCTGTAAAGACAAGGCGTGAATACGACCCCTCCGTAGTAAGTTGTTCTTATTCTGTCGGAGCAGCCACGTTTTTATGCAATCCGGCTGGATCCCCACACGGACTCAAGTAAGGTATACCTCAGACAAATCTGCATTTCTTTTCTTCAGATTCCTAAAAAATCCCTGTGGACAAGAATGGCTTCTGCAATAGTGAAGCTCCGTAGATATTTGTTTAAAACTTTTATTTGTCCATACTCACAAGACAACTTTTTTTAAAACGCATTAAAAGTCCCAGCGTCTGCTGCTTTTGCCCGACCCGGGTTTCACTCCTAGAGCTTCGTCAGGGGCACACTTGATTTCACCCTCCCCCTCCTTTTTATTTGTCAGTTGTAATTAATCAGGAGTCAGGTGTGTTCCTCCACAGTGTTTTTCCTATCCTGCTATTAACCCTATGCTAGAATCTCCTCATCCCCAGGGGAAAAAGACGGATGCTATTAAGTCCCCATTCACATGAGCATGTTTTTTCTATCATTGTTTCACTCTAATTTAGCACAGCTTGTAGGTCAAAATCCACATTTAAACCCCCCGGTTGTAGTGTACCCAATTCATATATCCACTTGGTTTCTTGTTTATTGATTTTTTCCAAAAAACTGCCTCCCCTCCAATGATTTTGTACGGATTCCACTCCCATAAACTTAAGACCTTCTGGATTTTTTTGATGATATTTTTTATAATGGGCCGATACTCCGTGACTTTCAAGTCCTTTTTTTATATTTCTTATGTGTTCCTGTACACTGACTTTTAGAGGTCTAATAGTCCGTCCAACATACTGGAGGCCACAAGGGCACTCCAGTACATATACAACCCCCTTACTATAACATGTCATCTCACCTACTACTTCTAATTGCTTATCTTTGGTGGTGCTTTTAATTACCATATTCTTTTGTAATTTTTCTGTTCTTTTTCTGTTTTTGCAAGGGATGCAAAAACCGCACCAATTAAAGCTATTTTTAGTTTTTTTGTTCTTGTTTTTATTTTCAAAACGATTGGCACTATGTACCAATTTATTTTGTAAGTTGGGAGCCTTTTTATAGATGACTGTTGGTTGTTCAGGAATCACAAGTCCCAGCACTGGGTCATTTTTTAAAATCGACCAGTTCTTTTTAATTGCGTTTTTCAATTCACCAGAGCACTGTGTGAACTGGGTTATAAATGAAAAACGAAAATCCATGGTCTTCTCTGTTCTTTTTAGTTTATTAGGGGTTCCCTCCTGGTTATATCTTTTATACACCTCTCCAGGTCTTCATTTCCATAGCCTTTTTCCAGAAAACGTTCCTTTATTACATTGCTTTGTCTCTTAAAAATAGCCAGATCAGTACAGTTGCGGTGGATTCTCTGGACCTGTCCCCTCGGTATATTAAGTAACCAAGGGGCATAATGACAGCTCGTTAGATCTATATAGCCGTTAACATCTGTTGGTTTAAAAAAGGTCTTGGTTTTGAGCCGTCCTTCTTCGGCATATATAGTTAGGTCCAAAAAATCCACAGCAACCGCACTGATCGTACTAGTGAAACTGAGGTTCCATTCTTTATTTTCCTAACTAACAATGAAGGTCTCAAGTTGGTTTCTATCCCCTTCCCATATCAACAGGCAGTCATCTATATATCTTTTCCAGGTTTTGAGGGTTCCCCTTTTCCTGGATTTTTTTAACTCGGGGTCAATAAACAGTTTTTCCCACATGGTCATAAAGATGTTAGCGCAACTGGGGGCGAATTTCGCCCCCATCGCCGTTCCGACTTTCTGTAGGTAAAACTGATCCTTGAACCAGAAATAGTTATGTTCTAAACAGAATTCGACACAGCGTATTATGAAATCAGCTTGTGTCCTAGTCATATCAGGGTCATTGTACAGGGTCTCTCTTATTGCTTGTAATCCTAATTTTTTCGGGATGATGGTATATAGGGACGATACGTCGATGGTAGCCATCCACGTATTCTCCCCAATCCCCTGCAATTCCTTTATTATTTCAACCACACTCCCGCTATTCTTCAGATAAGAAGGTGCCATTGGTACATACTTTTGTAAGAAATTATCTATATACTCCGTAATTCTACTGGTAAGAGAATTGATCCCCGACACTATAGGTCTACCGGGGGGATTTGTAGTACTTTTATGTATTTTCGGTAGTATATAGATAATTGGGGTCATTGGTTCTTTTATATTTAAATAGTCTATTTCTTTTTTATTCAGGATGCCCTTGTC
Organism: Bufo gargarizans; assembly: GCF_014858855.1. Lineage (NCBI taxonomy): Eukaryota > Metazoa > Chordata > Amphibia > Anura > Bufonidae > Bufo > Bufo gargarizans. The sequence goes on along the minus strand of NC_058082.1, from coordinate 302,158,694 downwards.
GCCACCACATTTCACCAAAATTTGTAGTTTATTTTTATATTCTAGGAGGGGGTCTTTTTTCAACACGGCATAGGTTTTATTGTCTCCCAACTGCCTTAGGACCTCTGCTTCATAGTCCTCAATGTTCATAATTACTACCCCCCCCCCCCCCCCCCCCTTATCAGCAGGCTTTATTATTATATCTGGATTATCCTGTAACATTTTTAGTGCATCTATTTCTTTTTTAGTTAAATTGCCCCTTTTCTTTTTTGCATCTATTTTTTCCAACTCATTCAAAATACTTCTCTTGAAGGCATCTATGCACTCATTATTTCTATTCTTGGGATAAAATCTTGATTTATCTTTTAATTTCGTATGTATGTATTCTTGTTTCTGCTCTGTATTGTTTTGGTTATTCGCTAACTCCTTTCCTGCGAAAAATTTGGCTATATTCAGCTTCCTAATATATTTGTGGATATCCACAAAGGCATCAAATTTATTTAGACTTTTTGATGGCGCAAATTTCAACCCTTTTCTAAGTACCGCTCTTTCCGGTTCTGACCGGGTGTGTCTGCTGAGATTAAATATCCCATCATTCACACTTTGCTTTTTTTGTTTGCGGATTTTGTGTTTTTCCCCCCCTCTTTTTCCTCTGTGAACCTTCTCTTTTGCGGTGTATTGATGTTCGGCGTGATTGTGTTTCTTTTTTCTTGCACTTTCTCGAGTTTCTCTTGCTCCTCCCTCTGTACACCCTTGATCGCTTGGTGTGGAAAATTCTGTTGATCTAACTTTCTCTCTTCCTGCATTGTAACTCTAGGTTCTTCCCCCTTTTCCATTGGTCTTGCCCTATTTCCCTGCCTATCCGTAGGGTCCTCTTTTACAAATTTATATGGATTGTTATTTTGTCGCCCGTATTGTTGATATGGTTTCCTTACATTGGGCCACTGATAGTGGTTGGAATTCCTCTGATAGTGGTTGGAATATGGTGGCGACAAGGGCATCCTGAATAAAAAATAAATAGACTATTTAAATATAAAAGAACCAATGACCCCAATTATCTATATACTACCGAAAATACATAAAAGTACTACAAATCCCCCCCGGTAGACCTATACAGGGAGTGCAGAATTATTAGGCAAGTTGTATTTTTGAGGATTAATTTTATTATTGAACAACAACCATGTTCTCAATGAACCCAAAAAACTCATTAATATCAAAGCTGAATATTTTTGGAAGTAGTTTTTAGTTTGTTTTTAGTTTTAGCTATTTTAGGGGGATATCTGTGTGTGCAGGTGACTATTACTGTGCATAATTATTAGGCAACTTAACAAAAAACAAATATATACCCATTTCAATTATTTATTTTTACCAGTGAAACCAATATAACATCTCAACATTCACAAATATACATTTCTGACATTCAAAAACAAAACAAAAACAAATCAGTGACCAATATAGCCACCTTTCTTTGCAAGGACACTCAAAAGCCTGCCATCCATGGATTCTGTCAGTGTTTTGATCTGTTCACCATCAACATTGCGTGCAGCAGCAACCACAGCCTCCCAGACACTGTTCAGAGAGGTGTACTGTTTTCCCTCCTTGTAAATCTCACATTTGATGATGGACCACAGGTTCTCAATGGGGTTCAGATCAGGTGAACAAGGAGGCCATGTCATTAGATTTTCTTCTTTTATACCCTTTCTTGCCAGCCACGTTGTGGAGTACTTGAATGCGTGTGATGGAGCATTGTCCTGCATGAAAATCATGTTTTTCTTACCTTGCAGACTTCTTCCTGTACCACTGCTTGAAGAAGGTGTCTTCCAGAAACTGGCAGTAGGACTGGGAGTTGAGCTTGACTCCATCCTCAACCCAAAAAGGCCCCACAAGCTCATCTTTGATGATACCAGCCCAAACCAGTACTCCACCTCCACCTTGCTGTCGTCTGAGTCAGACTGGAGCTCTCTGCCCTTTACCAATCCAGCCATCTGGCCCATCAAGACTCACTCTCATTTCATCAGTCCATAAAACCTTAGAAAAATCAGTCTTGAGATATTTCTTGGCCCATTCTTGACGTTTCAGCTTGTGTGTCTTGTTCAGTGGTGGTCGTCTTTCAGCCTTTCTTACCTTGGCCATGTCTCTGAGTATTGCACACCTTGTGCTTTTGGGCACTCCAGTGATGTTGCAGCTCTGAAATATGGCCAAACTGGTGGCAAGTGGCATCTTGGCAGCTGCACGCTTGACTTTTCTCAGTTCATGGGCAGTTATTTTGCGCCTTGGTTTTTCCACACGCTTCTTGCGACCCTGTTGACTATTTTGAATGAAACGCTTGATTGTTCGATGATCACGCTTCAGAAGCTTTGCAATTTTAAGAGTGCTGCATCCCTCTGCAAGATATCTCACTATTTTTGACTTTTCTGAGCCTGTCAAGTCCTTCTTTTGACCCATTTTGCCAAAGGAAAGGAAGTTGCCTAATAATTATGCACACCTGATATAGGGTGTTGATGTCATTAGACCACACCCCTTCTCATTACAGAGATGCACATCACCTAATATGCTTAATTGGTAGTAGGCTTTCGAGCCTATACAGCTAGGAGTAAGACAACATGCATAAAGAGGATGATGTGGTCAAAATACTCATTTGCCTAATAATTCTGCACGTAGTGTAGTGTCGGGGATCAATTCTCTTACCAGTAGAATTACGGAGTATATAGATAATTTCTTACAAAAGTATGTACCAATGGCACCTTCTTATCTGAAGAATAGCGGGAGTGTGGTTGAAATAATAAAGGAATTGCAGGGGATTGGGGAGAATACGTGGATGGCTACCATCGACGTATCGTCCCTATATACCATCATCCCGAAAAAATTAGGATTACAAGCAATAAGAGAGACCCTGTACAATGACCCTGATATGACTAGGACACAAGCTGATTTCATAATACGCTGTGTCGAATTCTGTTTAGAACATAACTATTTCTGGTTCAAGGATCAGTTTTACCTACAGAAGGTCGGAACGGCGATGGGGGCGAAATTCGCCCCCAGTTGCGCTAACATCTTTATGACCATGTGGTAAAAACAGTTTATTGACCCCGAGTTAAAAAAATCCAGGAAAAGGGGAACCCTCAAAACCTGGAAAAGATATATAGATGACTGCCTGTTGATATGGGAAGGGGATAGAAACCAACTTGAGACCTTCATTGTTAGTTTGGAAAATAAAGAATGGAACCTCAGTTTCACTAGTACGATCAGTGCGGTTGCTGTGGATTTTTTGGACCTAACTATATATGCCGAAGAAGGACGGCTCAAAACCAAGACCTTTTTTAAACCAACAGATGTTAACGGCTATATAGATCTAACGAGCTGTCATTATGCCCCTTGGTTACTTAATATACCGAGGAGACAGGTCCAGAGAATCCACCGCAACTGTACTGATCTGGCTATTTTTAAGAGACAAAGCAATGTAATAAAGGAACGTTTTCTGGAAAAAGGCTATGGAAATGAAGACCTGGAGAGGTGTATAAAAGATATAACCAAACAACAGGAGGGAACCCCTAATAAACTAAAAAGAACAGAGAAGACCATGGATTTTCGTTTTTCATTTATAACCCAGTTCACACAGTGCTCTGGTGAATTGAAAAACGCAATTAAAAAGAACTGGTCGATTTTAAAAAATGACCCAGTGCTGGGACTTGTGATTCCTGAACAACCAACAGTCATCTATAAAAAGGCTCCCAACTTACAAAATAAATTGGTACATAGTGCCAATTGTTTTGAAAATAAAAACAAGAACAAAAAAACTAAAAATAGCTTTAATTGGTGCGGTTTTTGCATCCCTTGCAAAAACAGAAAAAGAACAGAAAAATTACAAAAGAATATGGTAATTAAAAGCACCACCAAAGATAAGCAATTAGAAGTAGTAGGTGAGATGACATGTTATAGTAAGGGGGTTGTATATGTACTGGAGTGCCCTTGTGGCCTCCAGTATGTTGGACGGACTATTAGACCTCTAAAAGTCAGTGTACAGGAACACATAAGAAATATAAAAAAAGGACTTGAAAGTCACGGAGTATCGGCCCATTATAAAAAATATCATCAAAAAAATCCAGAAGGTCTTAAGTTTATGGGAGTGGAATCCGTACAAAATCATTGGAGGGGAGGCAGTTTTTTGGAAAAAATCAATAAACAAGAAACCAAGTGGATATATGAATTGGGTACACTACAACCGGGGGGTTTAAATGTGGATTTTGACCTACAAGCTGTGCTAAATTAGAGTGAAACAATGATAGAAAAAACATGCTCATGTGAATGGGGACTTAATAGCATCCGTCTTTTTCCCCTGGGGATGAGGAGATTCTAGCATAGGGTTAATAGCAGGATAGGAAAAACACTGTGGAGGAACACACCTGACTCCTGATTAATTACAACTGACAAATAAAAAGGAGGGGGAGGGTGAAATCAAGTGTGCCCCTGACGAAGCTCTAGGAGTGAAACCCGGGTCGGGCAAAAGCAGCAGACGCTGGGACTTTTAATGCGTTTTAAAAAAAGTTGTCTTGTGAGTATGGACAAATAAAAGTTTTAAACAAATATCTACGGAGCTTCACTATTGCAGAAGCCATTCTTGTCCACAGGGATTTTTTAGGAATCTGAAGAAAAGAAATGCAGATTTGTCTGAGGTATACCTTACTTGAGTCCGTGTGGGGATCCAGCCGGATTGCATAAAAACGTGGCTGCTCCGACAGAATAAGAACAACTTACTACGGAGGGGTCGTATTCACGCCTTGTCTTTACAGCATTGTGTGAGTATAATCTGTGCAATGCAGGTCACTGTTGCATACGGACTCACACTATTATAATCCTATTAGTTGCAGGATATCTACTTAAGGGATATTTGCAGCCCTCGGCTCTCTTGGTAAAGGAAGAAGGAAGAAAGGTTAAGCACTATTCCAGCCGCCCTTTCTGGGCCCAGCAGCTTAGAAAATATTTTGCGCGCCACTGACGGCAAGGCCTCGGCCACAAACAACTCTGGTAAGCCCCGTATGCGGATATTTTGCCTGCGGCTGCGGTTCTCTTGGTCTTCCAGTTTTAGCAACGCTTCATTCAGCAAGGTCTTGTGCGCTGCTAGCACCTCTGAGGCTTTACCTTCATAGGCCATGATGGTTTCTTGAGCGGACTCTAGTGAGACGACTCTCTGGCCTAGATGTTTCAGGTCATCTTTTATGTCCTACAAGTCCTGCTTAAGAGGCGAGAGGGCTGATTCAAGGACTCGCCTGAGAGTCCGTTCTGAGATTGGCGGATCTCTGGGCCGCCTTTCTGAGACATCGGAGCCACTTCCCGCGTCAGAGAAGTCTCCTATATCGGAGTCGTGTGTAATGGACGCCGCCATGTTAGGGCCTTTCTGCGCAGCAAGTTTTGGCGTTTTCCGAATAAACTTTTCCATCTCCGGTTGTTTGGAGTGCAGTGGGGTTGTCTCTGAACTTCCTCTGGTCTTATCCTTGCCAGTCTTCCCCATAATAAGGCAAATTTTAGCTTAATTTAGGGCAAATGAGTCGGGATGCTGGAGGAGCTCAATCGTGTGCGGCCATTCAGCAGCATGGCTAGGCTCCGCCCCCATAGTTGTTATATTCTTGTACATAGGAGCAGTATTATAGTAGTTATATTCTTGTACATAGGAGGCAGTATTATAGTAGTTATATTCTTGTACATAGGAGGCAGTATTATAGTAGTTATATTCTTGTACATAGGAGCAGTATTATAGTAGTTATATTCTTGTACATAGGAGGCAGTATTATAGTAGTTATATTCTTATACATAGGAGGCAGTATTATAGTAGTTATATTCTTGTACATAGGAGGCAGTATTATAGTAGTTATATCCTTGTACATAGGATCAGTATTATAGTAGTTATATTCTTGTACATAGGAGCAGTATTATAGTAGTTATATTCTTGTACATAGGAGGCAGTATTATAGTAGTTATATTCTTGTACATAGGAGCAGTATTATAGTAGTTATATTCTTGTACATAAGGAGCAGTATGATAGTAGTTATATTCCTGTACATAGGAGCAGTATGATAGTAGTTATATTCTTGTACATAGGAGCAGTATTATAGTAGTTATATTCTTGTACATAGGAGGCAGTATTATAGTAGTTATATTCTTGTACATAGGAGGCAGTATTATAGTAGTTATATTCTTGTACATAGGAGGCAGTATTATAGTAGTTATATTCTTGTACATAGGAGGCAGTATTATAGTAGTTATATTCTTGTACATAGGAGCAGTATTATAGTAGTTATATTCTTGTACATAGGAGCAGTATTATAGTAGCTATATTCTTAACCAAATTTCTTTTTATTGAAAGAAAAATCAAGTCCATAGCCCACACATGACATTACAATGATGGCAATAGGGTACAAAATAGTCATCCAGCATACATGTCAAGTGCAAACAATACAAGCTGTCATTGACATTGATCATACAAAGAAATCAAAGAAAAGAGAAAAGGGGGAAAGGGGACGTCAGGAGGGGAAGGAGGGGAGGGAAACAAGGAAGGGATACACATCTGCTCTATCAAGTAAAGTTTCTATAGACTTTCCATGGAGACCATAATTTTAAGAAGCGAGAGCGTGAGTTAGTCTCCCAATGCGCTAGCTCCTCGAAACGGTAGATCTGATCTACCTTCTCAGACCACATAAGGGCAGTCGGCGGGGAATCGTTCTTCCACAAAAAGGGTATGATCAACCTAGCCGCTGTGAGCAACATCGTTGGAAGGTCATGTTTGGTAGGTGTAAGGGACTTGTTTGGGCACCATAACAGAATAAGCTTGACATCCAGTGATATCTCAGTATTACATATTTGGTTGACTAGTGCCTCAATAGCGCTCCAGAACGGCCGGATCTTAAGACAGAACCACCAAATATGTGATAGAGATCCAGCGTCTGTGCCACATCTCCAACATTTTTCGGAGACCTCTGGGTTCAATTTATGCAAAAACTCAGGTGTTTTGTACCACCTGCAGAGAAGTTTAAATGAGTTCTCCTGGATTCTCACACAACGGCTGAAACCGTGCGAATGAGCCAGAATAAACGCCCTTTCTGGATCCGTGAAGGCTATGGAGAGTTCACGTTCCCATGAAGCCATGAAACGAAGCTCCGGGGGCAGGGAGGAGAGCAATTCTTTATACATCTGAGATAACGGCCTGAATAAGAGGCTTAGTAGTCAAAACCTTCTTTTCAAGCCAGGATGGGGGAGCCACTACCAGAGAAGGAGTCCAACACAAAGTTTGGTATCCCTCTGAAGTTCGCTAGATGGAAAAAGGGTGCCGCTTTGACCTCAGGGAGGTCCATTACTGAATCCCAGTGCAAGCTACCGTCCGGGAGAAGGACATCCCGCAGAGCAATGTCAGCGAGCTTAGACCAAATCCCGGAGGGGCGTGAACACAGCAGGGTGTAGGTGACATTGAAGTAGTCTAAGCGGCATACAAGCGTTTGGGAAATTAAAGGTATGTGATTGGACCATTTTAGACCACTCTACCAGCATGCCCTTCCAAACCGGGGATGAATGACAGTGGTTAGCTGAAATAGGCCTTATACCCCACACAGCCAACAGTTCCTGGTCAGTCAAAAGAGCATTTTCAAGACGGGAGCAAAGGGAATTGGACTGGCGAGACATAATAGTAATACATCTACCTAGCTGTACAGCAGTGTAGTAAAGCTTGACATCTGGCATCCCAAAACCCCCTAACTTCTTATCCCTTGTAAGCACAGAGTAGGCAATACGTGGCGATTTGCCATTCCATAGGAAGCGTGTGAATACCCTACGGACTTCAGTAAAGTATGAATTTGGAAGCCAAATCGGGAGGGACTTGCAGCAAGTATAAAAATTTGGGGAGGAATAAAGGTCTTGATGTAGTTTTTAACGGCCCACCCAGGAAACAAACGGGAGTTTCAGATTTGTAAATGTGAACGAACATTTTGCAGAAGCGGCATATAGTTAAGGGAAATGAGATCCTGAACATTAGCTGAGATATGCGTCCCCAAATACACAATGTCTCTAGAGGCCCAAGAAAATGGAGTAGTCCGCTTAAGAGCAGTAATCACTGCTTGTGGGCATGAAATATTGAGAGCCATGGATTTCCCATAATTAATTTTAAAATTCGAAACGAACCCAAAGTCTTCAAATACATTCAGCAACCTGGGCAAGGCCTCCCTAGGGTTTGATGTCATGACTAAAAGGTCATCCGCGAATGCTGCAGCAACGTGAGTACAGGTACCGATACGTAGACCCTCAATCTCTGGGTCCAACCTAATTTTACATAGTAGGGTCTCCATCACCAGAACGAACAACGCAGGAGATAAGGGGCACCCCTGCCTCGTCCCATTAGTGATGCGAAATGGCGGCGATAGTGTTCCATTCACTTTGACCATGGCAGAGGGGGCCGAGTATAACGTATAGATAGCTTTAATAAATTGGTCCGGTAGACCGAACCTCGACAGGGCCTCGGACATAAAGTGCCAGCTGACCCTGTCGAAGGCCTTCTCCGCGTCCGTGCTCACCAACACCAAGGGCTTAGCTGATCGTTTGGCCCAGTTTACAAGATGAAGAAGCCTTATAGTGTTCTCAGACCCCTGTCTGCCATGGACAAAACCCACCTGGTCCTCATGGACGATGTCGGGCAACACACCCTGGAGCCTAGTAGCCAAGATCTTCGCCCACCATTTCACATCACAATTAAGCAAAGAGATCGGCCTGTAGTTGCTGCAGCATGTCGGATCCTTATTCTCCTTATGCAGGATCGTAATATGCGCCATCAAGGAGTGTGGAGCCAAAGAGCCCCCAGTGAGGAGGTGGTTGCACAGGTCCCTAAAACGAGGAATTAAAACATCTTTGAAGGACTTAAAGTAAGCAATAGAAAACCCATCCGGACCTGGGCTCTTGCCCGAAGGGATGGACATGAGAACCTTATGAATATCTGAATCGGTAACAGGCCTAGTTAGCTGAGATGCCTTTAGAGAGGATATGGAGGGGAGGTCTAGATTCTGCAAGAATTTATCAGTGGCTTCAGCAATATCAGTAGCAGCAGCGCCCTCTGGGGGGGGGCAGGTTGTAGAGCGCCTCATAAAAAGTACAGAAGGCCTTAGCTATATCTGGGGTGGATTTATGTACTTTGCCTTTGGGGTCCTTAATAGAGGAAACAAAGGAGTCAGAGAACTGCTTCTTAGCAATCGCCGACATCAGTCTGTTTCCTCTATCCCCATGTGCATAGGCTTTAAATCGGGAACGCAAGATCAGCTTTGCAGAGGTGACATTTAAAAGATTTTTCAAATGTACTCTAGCCTCAGTGAGTTCCGTCAGAATGGCCTTAGCCTGAGATTCCTTGTGAGAGGACTCAAGGCGAACAATTTTCGCAAGCAAAGCATCTAATGCCTGTGTCCTTCTCTTTTTCACATAAGCCCCTAACGCTATTAGTTCCCCCCGTATAACTACCTTATGTGTCTCCCATAAAGTGGAAGGGGAAGGAGGTGACTCCGTTGTGTCATCGAGCACAAAAAACTCAGAAAGCGAGGCCCTGATTTTGCGAGCGTGGGTAGGATCCAAAATCAGGGTGTCGTTCAGACGCCAGATGCGTTCTTTTCTCTTTGATCCGGACAGGGAGAAATTAATGATAACAGGCGCATGATCGGATAATGTGATGCTACCAATCCGGGCCTCAGAGACATTGCGTATATGTGAGTCAGACAGGAACAGATAATCTAACCTATGAAATGACATCTTAGCATGTGAATAAAAGGTATAATCACGGCCATTAGGGTTCATAGTGCGCCAAACATCAAGGACCTTCAATTTCCGTAGGGAAGATTTAAGCCTTCTCAAGAGCCTGTAGGATACAGACGGTCTCCCCAACGATGTGTCAACAGCTGGCTCCAGAGCCACATTGAAGTCGCCCCCCAGAACCAACAACCCATCAGTGAATGCTGATAAGGAGGCAAGGGTCTGAACGAGCCATGGTACTTGGCCTCTATTAGGCGCATAGAGATTGGCGAATGTAACCGGCGAGTCACCAATTACACCCTTTACAAAAATGTACCTGCCCTCAGGATCCGCTGATGTAGCTGCATGCTTAAAGGGGAGGTTTTTGTGTATAGCTACACTAACTCCTCTACTAGCGGAATCATGTGTACTATGAAACCACTGAACAAACCTCTTAGGAGGGAGATGAGGGATTTTATTCGTTCTAAAATGCGTCTCCTGGAGGAAGACCACCGAGACCCTATCCTTCAGAAGAAGGGATATGGTGTGAGACCTTTTGCATGGCTCGTTCAGCCCGTGCGCATTCAGGGAGGCGACTACAATTGATGACATGACAATATCCGTATTAGGAAGAGAAAGCACAAATTACCCATGAAAATGTCTAACAGAGTATAGCAAATATGAGCAGAGAGAGGGAGGGAGGGAAAGGGAAAACATGTAAAATAAAATAAATTAAGAGAAATAACCAACAACATAGTTGGCTGGTAAAAAACCAGCTCAGATGCAACGTACATCTAAAAGAAAGGTAGGTGTTCACCTATCACCCTCCAAGACAGGGTTGGAGTGGCGAGGGGGCAAGTGAAGCACCTCTAGGTCTACTACAAAAACGGAGACCAAAAAACAAAAAATGTTTCCAGCACCGGAAACGTTCCGGCCATTCCCCTACAATTGGGGAGAGAGAAAAATGCCTACTGAGAGGCAGAGTCCCAGAACATGAGAAAAGAGTCCCGATTAAAGCGTGACTTGTTGTAAAAAACACTAGGACCAAAAAACGTAATACTTTGTAAAAAGCAAAACGAACAAAAAGAAGGCCTTAACCTTCCCTGTAAACAATAGGCTGTGAAGCCGGGAGACAGTCATCTCTCACATAGGAAAAGAAGGCAAGGCACGGTGTTGGCAGCCCTTGCTAGCAGGCAAAAATAATCAACGGCACCTTGTTCTGGGCTCAAGTGAGGGCCCTGTCCATCTTGCTGCGACCCATGCGATCCGACTTGCTTGCAGATGCCGTCTGCCAAGGAGACACCCGCGGCGGGACAGGTAAGGGGCCATCTTGGTCAGCTGGTAGCCACGAGGGAATCTCCACCGGAGGGACATCCAAGGACCTCCAAACTGATTCCAGGTCCGCAGGTGACCGTACTGTAAGCAACTTTCCATTCCTAGAGACAGCCAGTCCAAACGGGTAAAGCCACCGGAACGGAGTCGACGTCTTCCTAAGAACTTCGAGGAGAGGCTTGAATAGGCGCCTCTTAGCCAGGGTGGATGGCGCCAGATCCTGGAACATCTGTATCTGCGCGTTTTCGTGCTCCAGCACCTCCATCTCACGTTGCCTTTTTAAGAGGGCTGCGGTATCAATATAGCTCAATAGGCCGCAAATTACGTCACGTGGTGGCTCTTGTGGTTTAGGCCTAGGACGCAGTGCCCTGTGTATGCGTTCCACCACGATCCCTTCCGCTCTGTCTGGCCCCAGCATGGTGGAGAACAGCTCACGTGCCACAGTCGGTAAGGCCTCTGCTGCTACCGACTCAGGAAGGCCGCGTATGCGTATATTGCGCCGGCGACTCCGGTTCTCCTGGTCCTCCAGTTTCAGGAAGGCCTCATTTAGTAGAGCTTTATGGGACGCTAGCACTTCTGACGCTTTACCTTCATAGGTTAAGATGGCGTCCTGCGTACCCTCCAGCGTGACCACTCTCTGGCCTAAATGCTTCATGTCGTCTTTGATGTCCGCCAAGTCCTGCTTAAGAGGCGTAAGGGCCGATTCAAGAACCCGACGAAGGGTCCGCTCTGACAGAGGCGGATCTCTGGGCCTCCTGTCTGAGGTATCGGAGCCGCTGCCCACATCGGATAGCTCTCCTGCATCAGAGTCCTGTGCAATAGACGCCGCCATATTGGCGCCTTTCTGTGCGGCAGCTCTCGGCGTTTTTCGGAGAAATTTCTCCATCTCAGGCTGTCTGGAGCGCTGTGGGGTAGACTCTGAGCTTCCTCTTGTCTTTTCTTTGCCAGGTTTCCCCATAATCAGGTAAAATCTAAGCTTTTATAGGGTAAATGAGCCGGAATGCTGGAGGAGCTCAAGCTCGTGCGGCCATTCAGCAGCGTGGCTCGGCTCCGCCCCCTATAGTAGTTATATTCTTGTACATAGGAGCAGTATTAAAGTAGTTATATTTTTATTTATGTAAGTTTTACACAATAATTTCATTTTTAAAACAAAAAAGTTTTAGTGTCTCCATAGTCTAAGAGCCATAGTTTTTTCAGTTTTTGGGCGATTATCTTAAGTAGGGTCTCATTTTTTGCGGGATGAGATGACGGTTTGATTGGCACTATTTTGGGGTGCATATGACTTTTTGATCGCTTGCTATTACACTTTTTGTGACGTAAGATGACAAAAAAATGGCTTTTTTTACACCGTTTTTACTTTAATTTTTTTACGGTGGTCACCTGAGGGGTTAGGTCATGTGATATTTTTATAGAGCCGGTCAATACGGACGCGGAGATACCTAATATGTATACTTTTTTATGTAAGTTTTACACAATGATTTCATTTTTGAAACAAAAAAAATCATGTTTTAGTGTTTCCATAGTCTAAGAGCCATAGTTTTTTCAGTTTTTGGGCGATTATCTTGGGTAGGGTATGATTTTTGCAGGATGAGATGACGGTTTGATTGTTACAATTTTGGCGTACATGCGACTTTTTTTATCACTTTTATTACCTTTTTTTAGGTAGTAAGGTGGGCAAAATTTCAATTTCATCATAGTTTTTTATTTTTATGGCGTTCACCGTTCGGGTAAAGTAACATGACTGTTTTATAGATCAGGTTGTTACGGATGCGGCAATACCAAACATGTGTAGGGAATTTTATTTTTTTCATTTTTAATCAGTGATAAATGTGTTTTTGGTTTTTAACATTTTTTTCACTTTTTTTTACTTTTTTTTTACCCAGACCCACTTGGTTCTTGAAGATCCAGTGGGTCTGATGTCTGTATAATACAGTACAGTACACTATATAGGGTACTGCACTGTATTTTACTTACACTTTGTCTAAACAGATCTATGCCTTCAGCACAGAAGGCGTCCTGTTGCCATGGGAACCTTCCCCGTCTGCCACAACTTCGCAGGCGGGGAAGGGTAAGGACGGGGCTGTCTGGGGGCTCTCTCCCTCTCCATCGGGGGGCTGCAAAGGCACAGCAGCCCCCCCGATGGGAGATGGAGGGAGCTCCCTGACTGTTAACCTTTTCCATACAGCTGTCCGTACGGACCGCGGTATGGAAAGGGTTAAACGGCTGACATCGCATCACAGATGTCAGCCGTTTATACCAGGGTGCCAGCAATGTGCACCCTGGTATAATCTTCACCCTGGTATAATCTTCATGATTTTCCTGTATCAATCGTTGGTTGTTACGATCAAAAATATCAGTTAAATATATCATATCGGAGACACACACAGTGATATTTGAGAAGTGAAATGAAGTTTATTGGATTTACAGAAAGTGTGCTATAATTATTTAAACAAAATTAGGCAGGGGCATAAATTTGGGAACTGTTGTTGTCATGTTATTGATTCCAAAACCTTTAGAACTAATTATTGGAACTCAAATTGGCTTGGTAAGCTCAGTGACCCCTGACCTACATACACAGGTGAATCCAATTATGAGAAAGAGTATTTGAGGGGTCTCAATTGTAAGTTTCCCTCCTCTTCTAATTTTCTCTGAAGAGTAGCAACATGGGGGTCTCAAAACAACTCTCAAATGACCTGAAGACAAAGATTGTTCACCATCATGGTTTAGGGGAAGGATACAGAAAGCTGTCTCAGAGATTTCAGCTGTTTCCACAGTTAGGAACATATTGAGGAAATGGAAGACCACAGGCTCAGTTCAAGTTAAGGCTCAAAGTGGCCGACCAAGAAAAATCTCGGATAGACAGAAGTGACGAATGGTGAGAACAGTCAGAGTCAACCCACAGACCAGCACCAAAGACCTACAACATCATCTTGCTGCAGATGGAGTCGCTGTGCATCGTTCAACCATTCGGCGCACTTTACACAAGGAGATGCTGTATGCGAGAGTGATGCAGAGGAAGCCTTTTCTCCGCCCACAGCACAAAAAGTGCCGCTTGAGGTGGGCTAAAGCACATTTGGACAAGCCAGCTTCATTTTGGAATAAGGTGCTGTGGACTGATGAAACTAAAATTGAGTTATTTGGCCATAACAAGGGGCGTTATGCATGGAGGAAAAAAAACACAGCATTCCAAGAAAAACACCTGCTACCTACAGTAAAATATGGTGGTGGTTCCATCATGCTGTGGGGCTGTGTGGCCAGTGCAGGGACTGGGAATCTTGTCAAAGTTGAGGGACACATGGATTCCACTCAGTATCAGCAGATTCTGGAGACCAATGTCCAGGAATCAGTGACAAAGCTGAAGCTGCGCCGGGGCTGGATCTTTCAACAAGACAACGACCCTAAACACTGCTCAAAATCCACTAAGGAACAAGTACAACGTTATGGAATGGCCATCTCAGTCCCCAGACCTGAATATAATGGGAAATCTGTGGTGTGACTTAAGAGAGCTGTCCATGCTCGGAAGCCATCAAACCTGAATGAACTAAAGATGTTTTGTAAAGAGGAATGGTCCAAAATACCTTCACCCAGAATCCAGACTCTCATTGCAACCTACAGGAAGCGTTTAGCGGCTGTAATTTTATGCAAAAGGAGGATCTACTAAATATTGATTTCATTTATTTTTTGTGGTGCCCAAATTTATGCACCTGCCTAATTTTGTTTAAACAATTATAGCACTTTCTGTAAATCCAATAAACTTCATTTCACTTCTCAAATATCACTGTGTGTGTCTCCTATATGATAGATTTAACTGACATTTTTTATCTTAACAACCAACGATTTATACAGGAAAATCATGACGATTAAGTCCACTAGAGCATGGTTGCAGATTAAAGGCTGGAACATTTTGAAGTGGCCATCGCAGTCACCAGACTTAAATCCGATTGAGAACCTCTGGTGGGACTTAAAGAAAGCAGTTGCAGCGCGCAAGCCTAAGAATGTGACTGAACTGGAGGCTTTTGCCCATGAAGAATGGGCGAAGATACCCGTAGATCGCTGCAAGACACTTGTGTCAAGCTATGCTTCACGTTCAAAAGCTGTTATAACTGGAAAAGGATGTTGTACTAAGTGTGACGAAACCACCCTCGCCACGGTGTTTTGGAGGGGGCTGGTTGCCAGCCTCCTGCATCAGGATTATGGCCCATACTAACTTTAAAGAAGACAGGCCGGCTGCACAGCTTAAATCTGTCTTTGGAATTGTATTTTGTTATGTGAGGGCACCCAGATGGCTAGTTTAATTGTATTTGTGTGGTCTGAGTGCCATTCGCCTAATGATATGCACTCAGACTTGAGCTATCTGGGAATATGTTAAATGTCTGTGGTTGCTGGGAGGGTGTGCCATTGTGTGTTTAAATGGTGATGTCTGTCCTGTTGTCTCCACATGTGTATTGGCGATCTCCCCTTTGTCCTGAGAGATAATTGGATTATTCCTCGGTTGTCTCTGGGGCAGAGAGGAGGAAACCATGATGCATTGTGGGGATGTGTTGTATCTGTCCTGTGTCGCAGTCTCCATTCTGGTCCCCTGTGGGCGTGGCCACCAGATGGGGACCTGCATAAATACGGGCGGATAGCCCTCAATAAAGTGTTCCTGTTTTATCCTTCATCATGTTGAGACTGGTGTTTAGATAACTGATCAAACTGGGGGATTGCTATACGCTGAAGATTTGCTATACTCCCCTGGCATAACTACTAGCTCTTGTAAGAGCTGTTCCTGCTCTCTGGCTGTAGGAGAGGTTCACCCACTGGAGCCTGGAGCCTTGTCGTAGGTCCAGCGTGGGTGGAGGACGGTGAGACCCCAACCAAGCTGCGGCGGTTCGTGGGGTCTGCAGGGCGTACGGTGTCAAGTGGAGTGCTTGGAGTCCTCGGAAAGCACTAGGAGCATCTATCGACGGAGGTACCCGGTCGGGGTGCTAGGAGATCCGTTACACTAAGTACTAAGATTGAATGTCACTTGGGGGTTGAATAAAACTGATAATGATGTGAGCACAGAAAAGACATTTGTCGTTATTTCATTATAAATGTTATGTGATATTTGTCTGACTTACAAGGGCCTCTGATTTAATTGTAAACAAGATGACTGAAATCATCAAAATCAATGTCAAACTGGCCAAAACACTCAATTTCAGTGGGGGTTGAATAATTTTGAACACAACTGTATGTAAGCTTCACAAAGTAACTTCAGACCTGAACTGGTCCATAAAAAGTAGGTTTTTGAAAATTTGTAACGTCCCCAAAAAATAAAATGGCATTCCCAAAATGATCCAAACATAAAGTAGTCATATGGGGAATGTAAACGAATAGCTATTTTTGGAGGTATTACTATGTATTATAGAAGTAGAGAAATTGAAACTTGGAAATTTGCAATTTTTTACAAATTTTTGGTAAATTTGGTATTTTTTTTATAAATAAAAAAGATTTATTTTTTTTTACTACATTTTACCAGTGTCATGAAGTACAATATGTGACAAAAAAACAATCTCAGAATGGCCTGGATAAGCAAAAGCGTTTTAAAGTTATCACCACATAAAGTGACACTGGTCAGATTTGCAAAAAATGGGCAAGTCCTTAAGGTGAAATAGGGTCGAGTCCTTAAGGGGTTAAGAGATGTCTAAGTAGCCAGTTAATGTGTGCAGAAATACTGAAAAATGCACAGGCAGATATGTTTTTGACAGTCTCAAGTATAAGTTTGACGAAATGCACTTGTGAAAGTAGGTGTCCCTGAATGGCAGTTAGGAAATGTGGTCACCCTCGTTGTGCCATGCATCTGGGCAATCTCTGGGAGGGTGGCCCATATTTCCACACAGCGTGCACTTGCATGGCCGACCTCACCACATAGATTGCACTTTACCAAACATCTGAAGCACTTCCTGGGCTGACTAGGGTAGAAGCAGACATCTTTCTCTCTTCCAATGTAGAAGGAATTGGGTAGAAGCCATGTGATATTATTATGTTGGTGCAGTTTGACCAGGACCTTTCCCTGTTACAGGCATCTCAAGTCTCTCGGACGTTCAGGGAGTCTCCCACTACTATATAGCGGCTCCCTGACACCCGCATGTGAAACAATATATCCCAGGAAACAAGGTTTACTCGCAGTAAACCTTTCCGGCAACCTGTAGCAGTGTCCCCTTCTCGGCGCGTGCGCACAGTGCAAGAAGAAGCCGATGCCAGCAGTCCGCAACGGTGCATCAGGCTGAGCCTGTGCGCACGCGCGGGATCTCAAAGCGGGAGGAGGGGGAGGGAGGGAGAGGCGGCACTGAGGAGTAGACGGCGGCGCTGGGCGCGAACGGCAATGCGTGCGGCCGGGTACCATGCATCCACAGACCTCCCCTGCTTGGGCACCTTAATGATTGATAGGTTAGTAAAACCTGTTTTTCCGCATAATAAAGCCACTAATAGCTTTTATAAGGTCACCTTAGAAATCAGAATGCTGCCCTGGACATGAGCCTATGTTTGGCTCACAGGGCTTATAGGTGGTGACAGAATCCCTTTAATCATATACATAAATATGATCATTTGGGGCAGGGGAATGAGCCCAGTCCTCCACACCATATAGTGTGCAGATACTGCAGATGTCTGGAAAATGTCACAAAAAGTTTGTGAAAGAAAAAAAAAAGAAAACCTCCCGGAAATGAGTTTTTGCAGGTTGGGATGTCTGCTGTTACCAGGTGGATCCAGCAGATTAGAATCTATGGGCAGAATCTGGTACAAACACAGTCAGGGAACAGTCATATGGCGTAGCTGAGCCGCTGCTGGGATCGGACAGCACAGGTTGGAGCATTGTTATATAATGTAATGCAAACTACTTATTCATTTCTGATAGTAATTGGTGTCACCGTAACCTGCAAAAAACTATTAACAATGAGCAATAAAACACGTGGTTCTAACTAGTAACTATAATGCTGCTGCGTCTTGCGGTGCTGTCTTCGGCATCAAGGCAGCTCAATAAAGAATTTTCCGGTCTACATAAGTGCCCCACAATCCTACAGGCGCGATAGAACATGCTGCGATTTTCATGCAACGCACAAGTGATGCGTGAAAAACAACGCTCATGTACACAGACCCACTGAAATGAATGGGTCAGGATTCAGTGCGTTCACGTCACGCATTGCACCTGCGCGGAAAACTCGCTTGTGTGAAAGGGGCCTTATGGGGGATCTGTGGATGACACTGTTATGGGGGATCTGTGGATGACACACTGTTATGGGGATCTGTGGATGACACACTGTTATGGAGGATCTGTGGATGACACACTGTTATGGGGATCTGTGGGTGACACACTGTTATAGGGGATCTGTGGATGACACACTGTTATGGGGGATCTGTGGATGACACACTGTTATGGGGGATCTGTGGAGGACACACTGTTATGGGGGATCTGTGGATGACACACTGTAATGGGGGATCTGTGGAGGACACACTGTTATGGGGATCTGTGGATGACACTGTTATGGGGGATCTGTGGATGACACTGTTATGGGGGATCTGTGGATGACACACTGTTATGGGGGATCTGTGGAGGACACACTGTTATGGGGATCTGTGGATGACACTGTTATGGGGGATCTGTGGATGACACTGATATGGGGGATCTGTGGATGACACACTGTTATGGGGGATCTGTGGAGGACACACTGTTATGGGGATCTGTGGATGACACTGTTATGGGGGATCTGTGGATGACACTGTTATGGGGGATCTGTGGATGACACACTGTTATGGGGATCTGTGGATGACACACTGTAATGGGGGATCTGTGGAGGACACACTGTTATGGGGATCTGTGGATGACACACTGTTATGGGGGATCTGTGGATGACACTGTTATGGGGGATCTGTGGATGACACACTGTAATGGGGGATCTGTGGAGGACACACTGTTATAGGGGATCTGTGGATGACATACTGTTATAGGGGATCTGTGGATGACGCATTGTTATGGGGGATCTGTGGAGGACACACTGTTATGGGGGATCTGTGGAGGACACACTGTTATGGGGGATCTGTGGAGGACACACTGTTATGGGGGATCTGTGGAGGACACACTGTTATGGGGGATCTGTGGATGACACACTGTTATGGGGGATCTGTGGAGGACACACTGTTATGGGGGATCTGTGGAGGACACACTGTTATGGGGTGTAGTAAGTCTATCTTGGGGCCCTTGGCCCCTCTTAGTGTACTGCACTACATCCACGGTAACTACGACAACAGCGCTGTTGCCGCGGCAAAACGGTTAGGGTACTTTCACACTTGCGTTGTGAGGATTCGGCAGGCAGTTCCGTCGCCAGAACTGCCTGCCGAATCCGGAAATCCGTATGCAAACGGATATCATTTGTAAACGGATCCGTCTGGCAATTGCATTAAAATTACGGATCCGTCTCTCCGGTGTCATCCAGAAAAACAGATCTGGTGCTAATACATTTCAGTGGAAATTAACGCCGGATCCAGCAAATCGGCAAGTGTTATGGAATTTTGGTCGGAGAAAATACCGCAGCATGCTGCAGTATTTTCTCCGGCCATATACCATAAGAGGGACTGAACTGAAGACATCCTGATGCATATTGAACGGATCGCTCTCCTTTCAGAATGCATTAGGATAAAACAGAAGCGTTTTTTTCCCTGGTATTGAGCCCCTAGGACGGAACTCAATACCGGAAAAGAATAACACTAGTGTGAAAGTACTCTTAGGCCCCTTTCACACGAGCAATGTTTCTGCGCGGGTGCAAAGCGTGATGCGAACGCATTGCGTCCGCACTGAATCCGGACCTATTCATTTCAATGGGGGCAGTGTACATGAGTGCTATTTTTCATGCATCACTTGTGCGTTGCGTGAAATCGCAGCATGTTCTATATTCTGCAATTTTCACGCAACGCTGGCCCCATAGAAGTAAATAGAGCTGTGTGAAAATTGCATCCGCGAGCAAGTGCGCATGCGATGCGTTTTTCACGCATGGCTGCTCAGAGATGTTTGTATACATTCAGTTTTTTATTACGCGCGTGCAAAACGCATTAAGGGCTTGTTCACACGACCGTTGCCTTACTGCGGCCCGCATACGGCGGGTCTGCAATACACGGGGCACCGGCCATGTGCATTCCGCATCACGGATGCGGACCCACTTACTTCAATGGGTCTGCAAATTTGGAGATGCGGTGTGGAACGGAACCACTGAACCCTATGGAAGCACTACGGAGTGCTTCCGTAGGTTCCGTGCCTCCGCACCGCAAAAAAAATAGAACTTGCTCTATCTTTTTGTGGAAAAGACAGATCGCGGACCCATTCAAGTGAATGGGGTCGCGATCTGCATGCGGCAGCCCCACGGCCGGTGCGACTGTCGTGTCGCAGCATGTCGCAGTGCGACACCATAGACTATCATTATAAAAATTGTCTCGTGACATTGGCGCAACATCAGTGTCGGAGTGTAGTTGTGCCCTATGTGCCGCCCGACACATGTCGTCGTGTAGACCTGACCTAATCCGGACACGCTCGTCTGCATGGAGCCTTAGGCTAGGTCTACACGACATTTTGTCGCGCGACAATTTTTATAATGGTAGTCTATGGTGTTACACTGCGAGACAGTCACAAAAAAAACATTCAAGATGGATTTTTCTGTGACAGTCGCAGTCGCAGCATGTAGCAGTGCGACACCATAGACTACCATTATAAAAATTGCAGTGTAGTTGTAAACTGTATCCCGCAACAAAAATGTCCTCCTGCAGACCTGGCCCCTCTTAGTGTACTGCACTACATCCACGGTAACCATGACAACAGCGCGGGAAACGCTTCGCCCGCTCCAAGTCTGAGGTAGAACTTCTCCCTCATCAGCCGCGTCCTCGGGCGGTGGGCGGGGCTTGTGCTCTGTAGGACTAGTGGCAGCGCCTGAGCGGGAGCGCGCACATATAAATGATGGGGGGGCGCGCACGGCAACAGGTGACTGGTTGTGTGACGGGCGGCAGCTGGGCAGGTAAGTGTCACCGCGTCCTCCGAGACCGGGGGCCGAGGACGCCTCCTGGAGTAACTACCGTGTGTGTTATAGGAGGGTGTGCGGAGAATGGGGGGCATACGCTGCAGTGTAATAAGCTTATAATGTAGAGTTATGTGCTAACCGTTAGAGATGTAGCAGAGCGGACTGTGTTCGGGAACTCTCAGGAGACGAATCGCATTTTAGCTAAGTTTGCTTACAAAATCTATAGTGTATTATATGGGGTCCTCCTTGTCATTAGATGACCCCCATTCCTCCTGATGACTGTGTCCTTGAGGTGGCGCCCCAACCCCTTGAAGAGAAAAAAAACGCAAAGCCAGATTTTTTAATTTATTTTTTAATAACTCCTTCTTTGAGCCGTAACTTTTTCTATTTTACATTGTCCTAGCCGCCCGACGCCTTGTTGACGGTGGGACGAGACCCCCTTTAATGTACGGATACAGTTTTAAAAGAAATTTTTTATTTATTTATTTTTGTAATATTTTTTTTTAAAGCTCCTCAGTTCTGTCCTAAAAAAGGACAGAACTTTTTTTTTATTTTTTAAGGCATCAGTGTAAATGACCACATTTCCAACCACTCAGGTGCCACAATGACAATTGACTGTGGCATCCAAGGGGTTAAACAGGGGGTGGTAGGCGGGTGTGAGCGGTGTGTCGCAGCCCCTGACTATACCCGTACACTGTTGGTTGTTAAGGGGTTAATTATATCACAATATGTCATACATAATATAGAATAAGACAGTATAAAATATAAAATAAAATACAAAGTATATAATATCTCAGTCAGGTATAAAATATTGCAGTTTGTTAAAATTGATCTATAAAAGTTCTGTTTATATCCTTATAAACATTGCACTTTTGTTCATAGTGCTACAGAGTCTCAATCGTATATTTGTGCTATTGGGGAAACAGTTCACAGTCCTATGCAGTATATCCGTGAGTATGAAGTTCAATATTACTCACTATTTGGGGTCCAACTTGCACGTATCAGCCCATGGTGGCGTCCCACCACAGGTCAGTACACTCACCCGGTTTCTTTATGACACTGTATCGTGTCTTCCGATATTTAGTATCCGCAGTATCGTTATGGAACTTAAAGATCTGTTCACCGCTGGCTTCTATGCGCCCCACGTGTCCCCCCCCCCCCCCCCCCCCTCCGCCGATCTGATATTGATGACCTATATTAAAAGCCCGGAGAACCCCTTTAAGGCTATGACTACACGGTGCGGTTCTGAGGCGGCTGCGCTGTGGTCTCTTATTAAACGAATGAGGACTGTGCTGTTTAGTCGGCCGGTGTCGTCAGTGGGCGCGCCGCACCTTTAGCACTGCCTAGTTATTACCTGAGAAGTCTGACTAAACAGCGCTGTCCACGGATCAGTATCTTACCAAAAAAGCTGGAAAGACGCATCCGGAAAGAAAACATTATGCGTTTTTCCGGATCCGGCATGTAATTCCGGCAGATGGAGTACACGATTGATCCGTACAACGCAAGTGTGAAAGAGCCCTTAAACTGGTTTTCCACTTTAAAAATCAACTACCGAAGTTATTCAAAAAAGTCACGAGCGACGTTGTGAATAACTTACTTCGGCTCATCATGCAGTGGCCAGGTACGGGTGAATGATATTCTGTATTTGTCGTGACGCCAATTGCAGCGTGCGCAGGGTACTACCCCAGGGCCCTTCCAAGGTGTTATAACGCACATCCCAGATTAGGAATGCCAGAGGGGTGTAATGGCCTATAATGTCTCTATAGGGCGGTGATAAAAGTGTCACTGTCTCCTACCTGGGTACGGCTGGGCTCCTGGCTCACTTGTAAAAAATTTGAGTGTAGTGATAGTAGGAGTAATAGAGGGATTTTGCAGAATAAATGATGTCCAGACCTTTAGATGAAGTTCAAACGTTGCTTTATTTGAAATAACTTGTGTCCAAGCAGTGTACAGCTCTGGTCTCTGGTCCCAGCAGGTTTTAGCAATAATTGGCAGGAAATGAGTACTTCCGCTTTAAATGTGGAACTTGCAGGATAAACGTCTGCTAGCTCTGTAACTGCGGCAGGGTTAGCTTCTGCACTGATCTGTAACTTCTGCTGTGTGGGGACAGACTAGCTGAGGAGGAATAGGCTTCTCCTAGGTCTCTGGACTAAGTCATGTCCATAAATATTTGGACATGGACACAATTCTAACATTTTTGTCTCTATACACCATCACAGTGGATTTGAAATGAAACGAACAAGATGTGCTTTACCTGCAGACTGTCAGCTGTAATTTGAGGGCATTTACATCCAAATCGGGTGAACAGTGCAGGAATTACAGCAGTTTGCATCTGTGCCTCCCACTTGTTAAGGGACCAAAAGTAATGGGACAGAATAATAATCATAAATCAAACTTTCACTTTTTAATACTTGGTTGCAAATCCATTGCAGTCAATTACAGCCTGAAGTCTGGAAGGCATAGACATCACCAGACGCTGGGTTTCATCCCTGGTGATGCTCTGCCCGGCCTCTACTGCCACTGTCTTCAGTTCCTGCTTGTTCTTGGGGCATTTTCCCTTCAGTTTTGTCTTCAGCAAGTGAAATGCTCAATCGGATTCGGGTCAGGTGATTGACTCGGCCATTGCATAACATTCCACTTCTGTCCCTTAAACTCTTTGGTTGCTTTTGCAGTATGCTTTGGGTCATTGTCCATCTGCAGTGTGAAGCGTTGTCCAATGAGTTCTGAAGCATTTGGCCTAATATGAGCAGATAATATTGCCCGAAACACTTCAGAATTCATCCTGCTGCTTTTGTCAGCAGTCACATCATCAATAAACACAAGAGAAGCAGTTCCATTGGCAGCCATACATGCCCACGCCATGACACCACCACCACCATGCTTCACTGATGAGGTGGTATGCTTAGGATCATGAGCAGTTCCTTTCCTTCTCCACACTCTTCTCTTCCCATCACTCTGGTACAAGTTGATCTTGGTCTCATCTGTCCATAGGATGTTGTTCCAGAACTGTGAAGGCTTTTTTAGATGTCGTTTGGCAAACTCTAATCTGGCCTTCCTGTTTTTGAGGCTCACCAATGGTTTGCATCTTGTGGTGAACCCTCTGTAGTCACTCTGGTGAAGTCTTCTCCTGATTGCTGACTTTGACACACATACACCTACCTCCTGGAGAGTGTTCTTGATCTGGCCAACTGTTGTGAAGGGTGTTTTCTTCACCAGGGAAAGAATTCTTCGGTCATCCACCACAGTTGTTTTCCGTGGTCTTCCAGGTCTTTTGGTGTTGCTGAGCTCACCGGTGCGTTCCTTCTTTTTAAGAATGTTCCAAACAGTTGTTTTGGCCGCACCTAATGTTTTTGCTATCTCTCTGATGGGTTTGTGTTTTTTTTTTTTCAGCCTAATGATGGCTTTACTGATAGTGACAGCTCTTTGGATCTCATCTTGAGAGTTGACAGCAACAGATTCCAAATGCAAATAGCAGACTGGAAATGACCTCTGGACCTTGTATCTGCTCATTGTAATTGGGATAATGAGGGGATAACACACACCGGCCATGGAACAGCTGAGAAGACAATTGTCCCATTACTTTTGGTCCCTTAACAAGTGCGAGGCACAGATGCAAACTGCTGTAATTCCTGCACCGTTCACCTGATTTGGATGTAAATGCCCTCAAATTACAGCTGACAGTCTGCAGGTAAAGCACATCTTGTCCGTTTCATTTCAAATCCATTGTGGTGGTGTATAGAGCCAAAAATGTTAGCATTGTGTCACTGTTCCAATATTTATGGACCTGACTTAGTCCAGAGACCTAGGAGAAGCCTATTCCTCCTCAGCTAGTCTGTCCCCACACAGCAGAAGTTACAGATCAGTGCAGAAGCTAACCCTGCCGCAGTTACAGAGCTAGCAGACGTTTATCCTGCAAGTTTTTACATTTAAAGCAGAAGTATTCATTCCTGCCTATCATTGCCAAAACCTGTTGGGACCAGAGACCAAAGCTGTATACTGCTTGGATACAAGTTATTTCAAGTAAAGCAACGTTTGAACTTCATCTAAAGGTCTGGACATAATTTATTCTGCAAAGTTCCTCTATTACTCCTACTATCACTACACTCAAATTTATTGCAAGTGAGCCAGGAGCCAGGCTGTGCCCAGGTAGGAGACACCATGACACAACTACCACAAAACTATAGAGACATTAGTAACATAGTACATAAGGCCGAAAAAAGACATTTGTCCATCCAGTTGGGCCTGTTATCCTGCAAATTGTTGATCCAGAGGAAGGCAAAAAAAACTGAGGTAGAAGCCAATTTTCCTCACTCTAGGGGAATAAAAAATTCCTTCCTGACTCCAATCAGGCATCAGAATAACTCCCTGGATCAGCGACCCCCCCTCTAGTAGCTATAGCCTGTAATATTATTACACTCCAGAAATACATCCAGGCCCCTCCTGAATTCCTTTATTGTACTCCCCATCACCACCTCCTCAGGCAGAGAGCTCCATAGTCTCACTGCCCTTACCGTAAAGAATCCTCTTCTATGTTTGTGTACAAACCTTCTTTCCTCCAGACGCAGAGGATGTCCCCTCGCCAAATACATGATGGGAGTGATCTCTGTACTGACCCCTGATATATTTACACGTAGTAATTAGATCTGCCCTCAGTTGTCTTTTTTTCTAAAGTAGAATAACCCTAATTTTGATAATCTTTCAGGGTACTGTAGTTGCCCCATTCCAGTTATTACTTTAGTTGCCCTCCTCTGGACCCTCTCCAGCTCTGTCTGCCTTGTTCACAGGAGCCTAGAACTATACACAGTACTCCATGTGTGGTCTGACTAGCGATTTGCAAAGTGGTAGGACTATGTTCTCATCATGGGCATCTATGCCCCTTCTGATGCAACCCATCATCTTATTGGCCTTGGCAGCAGCTGCCTGACAGTTTTTTACAGCTTAGTTTCCTGTTCACTAAAATTCCTAGGTCTATTTCCATGTCAGTGTTACCCAGTGTTTTACCATTTAGTATGTACGGGTGACTTGCATTATTCCTTCCCATGTGCATAACTTTACATTTGTCAGTGTTAAACCTCATCTGCCACTTATCTGCCCAAGCCTCCAGTCTATCCAGATCCCTCTGTAGCAGTATACTGTCCTCTGTAGTATATACAGTATACTGTCCTCTGTAGTGTGTGTGTGTATACAGTACAGACCAAAAGTTTGGACACACCTTCTCATTCAAAGAGTTTTCTTTAGTTTCATGACTATGAAAATTGTAGATTCACACTGAAGGCATCAAAATTATGAATTAACACATGTGGTATTATATAGATATATGAAAGGGAGAGATAAAAAAGTGTAAAATGTCATTCTAGGTTCTTCAAAGTAGCCACCTTTTGCTTTGATTACTGCTTTGCACACTCTTGGCATTCTCTTGATGAGCTTCAAGAGGTCACCTGAAATGGTCTTGAAGGAGTTCCCAGAGATGCTTAGCACTTGTTGGCCCTTTTGCCTTCACTCTGCGGTCCAGCTCACCCCAAACCATCTCGGTTGGGTTTAGGTCTGATGACTGTGGAGGCCAGGTCATCTGGCGCAGCACCCCATCACTCTCCTTCATGGTCAAATAGCCCTTACACAGCCTGGAGGTGTTTGGGGTCATTGTCCTGTTGAAAAATAAATGATGGTCCAACTAAACGCAAACCGGATGGAATAGCATGCCGCTGCAAGATGCTGTGGTAGCCATGCTGGTTCAGTATGCCTTCAATTTTGAATAAATCCCCAACAGTGTCACCAGCAAAGCACCCCCACACCATCACACCTCCTCCTCCATGCTTCACGGTGGGAACCAGGCATGTAGAGTCCATCCGTTCACCTTTTCTGCGTCGCACAAAGACACGGTGGTTGGAACCAAAGATCTTAAATTTGGACTCATCAGACCAAAGCACAGATTTCCACTGGTCTAATGTCCATTCCTTGTGTTCTTTAGCCCAAACAAGTCTATTCTGCTTGTTGCCTGTCCTTAGCAGTGGTTTCCTAGCAGATATTCTACCATGAAGGCCTGATTCACACAGTCTCCTCTTAACAGTTGTTCTAGAGATGTGTCTGCTGCTAGAACTCTGTGTGGCATTGACCTGGTCTCTAATCTGAGCTGCTGTTAACCTGCGATTTCTGAGGCTGGTGACTCGGATGAACTTATCCTCCGCAGCAGAGGTGACTATTGGTCTTCCTTTCCTGGGGCGGTCCGCATGTGAGCCAGTTTCTTTGTAGCACTTGATGGTTTTGGTGACTGCACTTGGGGACACTTTCAAAGTTTTCCCAATTTTTCAGATTGACTGACCTTCATTTCTTAAAGTAATGGCCACTCGTTTTTCTTTACATAGCTGCTTTTTTTTCTTGCCATAATACAAATTCTAACAGTCTATTCAGTAGGACTATCAGCTGTGTATCCACCTGACTTCTCCTCAACGCAACTGATGGTCCCAACCCCATTTATAAGGCAAGAAATCCCACTTATTAAACCTGACAGGGCACACCTGTGAAGTGAAAACCATTTCAGGTGACTACCTCTTGAAGCTCATCAAGAGAATGCCAAGAGTGTGCAAAGCAGTAATCAAAGCAAAAGGTGGCTACTTTTGAAGAACCTAGAATATGACATATATTTTCAGTTGTTTCACTCTTTTTTGTTATGTACAGACGTGGACAAAATTGTTGGTACCCTTTGGTCAATGAAAGAAAAAGTCACAATGGTCACAGAAATAACTTTAATCTGACAAAAGTAATAATAAATTAAAATTCTATAAATGTTAACCAATGAAAGTCAGACATTGTTTTTCAACCATGCTTCAACAGAATTATGTAAAAAAATAAACTCATGAAACAGACATGGACAAAAATGATGGTACCCCTAGAAAACACAGAACATAATGTGACCAAAGGGACATGTTAATTCAAGGTGTGTCCACTAATTAGCATCACAGGTGTCTACAACCTTGTAATCAGCCATTGGGCCTATATATATGGCTCCAGGTAATCACTGTGTTGTTTGGTGATATGGTGTGTACCACACTCGACATGGACCAGAGGAAGCAAAGGAAAGAGCTGTCTCAAGAGATCAGAAAGAAAATTATAGACAAGCATGTTAAAGGTAAAGGCTATAAGACCATCTCCAAGCAACTAGATGTTCCTGTGAGTACAGTTGCACATATTATTCATAAGTTTAAGATCCATGGGACTGTAGCCAACCTCCCTGGACGTGGCCGCAGGAGGAAAATTGATGACAAATCTAAGAGACGGATAATCCGAATGGTAACAAAAGAGCCTAGAAAGACTTCTAAAGAGATTCAAGGTGAACTTCATGCTCAAGGAACATCAGTGTCAGATCGCACCATCCGTCGTTGTTTGAGCCAAAGTGGACTACATGGGAGACGACCAAGGAGGACACCATTGTTGAAAACGAATCATAAAAAAGCAAGACTGGAATATGCCAAACTACATGTTGACAAGCCACAAAGCTTCTGGGAGAATGTCCTGTGGACAGATGAGACAAAAATCGAAGTTTTTGCCAAGGCACATCAGCTGTATGTTCACAGACGAAAAAATGAAGCATATCAAGAAAAGAACACTGTCCCTACTGTGAAACATGGAGGAGGCTCTGTTATGTTCTGGGGCTGCTTTGCTGCGTCTGGCACAGGGTGTCTTGAATCTGTGCAGGGTACAATGAAATCTCAAGACTATCAAGGAATTCTAGAGAGAAATGTACTAGCCAGTGTCAGAAAGCTTGGTCTCAGTCGCAGGTCATGGGTCTTGCAACAGGACAATGACCCAAAACACACCGCTAAAAACACCCAAGAATGGCTAAGAGGAAAAAATTGGACTATTCTAAAGTGGCCTTCTATGAGCCCTGACCTCAATCCTATTGAGCATCTTTGGAAGGAGCTGAAACATGCAGTCTGGAAAAGGCACCCTTCAAACCGGACACAACTGGAGCAGTTTGCTCATGAGGAGTGGGCCAAAATACCTGCTGAGAGGTGCAGATGTCTCATTGACAGTTACAGGAAGCGTTTGATTGCAGTGATTGCCTCAAAAGGTTGCGCAACAAAATATTAAGTTAGGGGTACCATCATTTTTGTCCATGCCTGTTTCATGAGTTTATTTTTTTACATAATTCTGTTGAAGCATGGTTGAAAAACAATGTCTGACTTTCATTGGTTAACATTTATAGAATTTTAATTTATTATTACTTTTGTCAGATTAAAGTTATTTCTGTGACCATTGTGACTTTTTCTTTCATTGACCAAAGGGTACCAACAATTTTGTCCACGTCTGTATATAATTCCACATGTGTTAATTCATAGTTTTGATGCCTTCAGTGTGAATCTACAATTTTCATAGTCATGAAAAGAAAACTTTGAATGAGAAGGTGTGTCCAAACTTTTGGTCTGTACTGTGTGTGTGTGTGTGTATATATATATATATCTAGTGGCAGCACTGTCAATGGTATAAACCAAAGGGTGCAGCTGGCCCAATATGGATATAAGCCAATCCAAATAGATAAAAATTGTAAAAAAGGGCAGCACTCCAGAAGGTAAAAATGCAAAAAATTACTTTATTTGCCCAAATGGGACATGCGGCGTTTTGGCTCTATACAGGAGCCTTTCTCAAGCAGTGTGTACAGACAAAATACTGAGTTTATATAGCATTATACTGAGTCATATCAATTTACAAAACAGGTGTAATCAATTCATAACAATTAAACACCAATTTGATAAAAATACAATTCATGTACATAAAAGTGTAACAAATAATCACTAATTCATGATCATATGATGAATATCCAAATGACAAAGTATATACATGATTCTATGGTGTATAAAAATTCTTACATAAATTCATAATTATTAATCAATACATTAACAGTGCCAGTTGTGATCAATAATAAAGTGCTTACTAAATGGTAATGAAGGAGGAGACAGAGCGTGGATGGCTGCCATAACTTGTGCGATCCGGCGTGCCTAAAGCGCATGTCTGGATGACGTATACTTCCGGGTTTCGATGTAATTGCAATGCCGCGGCTGCAGCCCTGATGTCAAATCTGCCATTCTTAATATGGAAATAGTGCCTTTACTACCAAGCGCTTTAGTAGCAAAGTCCAATACGCACTGGATCAAGGTGGTTGCACATATTCGTGCCATATAACTGTATGAGTGGCTAAGTGGGGTTGGATGAGGGCTACCACAACCTAAGAAGTGGCGCCTCCATCCGGGACCTCAGACCAGTTGCGCATCCGCACGTTAGTACAGAGTCGCACTGCGTCCGTGATCGAAACCCACCTGTCTCCACCTATTTGAGAGGGTTCTCCTCATAACCACCTGCCATGTGAATAACGGACTATCTGTAAAAAACCCAAATATGGACAAAAATAAACCAATCACCATCAGCACATTATAACAGCACGCTGTTCACAAATGCAGCCTCAGGCTTCCTCACTCCGTGGCATATCGTCTATAATAGAAACAACAAAAAATTAAAAACATGAAAATTCATAGAGAACATATATTTTGTCCAGTATAAATGATCACAAAATATACACAGGTGCGGTCGACATCATAATATGCAGCAAAAGGGCAAGCCAGTCCTAGCCAACCCCAATTTTGTAATCCACATTCAGACCATGCGGTTTAAGGGAATTCAGTGTGTGGATCCACTTTAACTCCCTTTTTCTTAACAAATTAATTATGTTGCCACTGGTAAAAATCGATGATGCAGCAGCTCAAATCCCTTTCTGTATGTTTAAAGTCAACAAAATGTTTTGACACTGGCAGGTCAAGCCGTTTTTTACCTTTTATGCTTAGCCGGTGATTATTAAAACGTGACTTAGTCAGTGGTTGTCTCACCAACATAAATCAAATTGCACGGACACATAATCGCATAAATAATATAACTGGAGTCGCGAGTCAGATAATGTCGTATCTGGTATGCGATCCCAGTTTGAGGATGCCCAAAATTTCTACCTTTTTAGGATATATTTACAATTAACACATGGAAAACATCCAACTGCCTGTTGTCAGTGTTGTCTGTCTAGCCGTTTTTAGTGTGCCTACATCGGCCTTGACCAATTGATCTTTAATGTTTTATCGGAGATCCAAAAGTATTAAAGGTGGCAACCACCCAATATATTCCAATGACGTTGAATAATATTCCCTATCTCTGTACTTTGTTTAGAGTGCATCGAGATGAAAGGAATCCTGACCGACTTAGTTTGTTGTACTTTCCTTTTAAGAGTGTCTTCCCTATTTAATTTCCTAACTACTTCTTCTTCTTTTTTCTCATAAAGTAATTTTGATGGATAACCCCGCTTCTTAAACTTATCAGTATATCCAAAGTGTTGTCAAACACATCCGGGTCTGAGACTACACGTCTAGCCCTTTAAAAACTGTGAGTAAGGTAGGGATCTGACCACAGATCTAGGGTGATTGCTACTGTACGTCAATAGTGTGTTCCTCTCGGTCGGCTTGGTGAACAGTTGAGTCTGCAACCTGCCATCTGCCAGGATCACACGTGTGTCAGGAAACTGCATTTCGGTGTGGGAGTGGACTAAAGTGAATTGAAGTGCACTGTCGATTCAATTAAGGAATCTATGAAACTCGCAAAGTTGTTCAACGGTGCCAGTCCAGATGAGGAAGATGTTGTCTATGTACCGCCACCACGCCCTCACATGTTGGAAGTGGTGGCTTCCATAGACGACCTCCTCAAATCGATGCATAAATATATTGGCGTAGGTTGGGGCCACATTGGACCCCATCGCCACGCCCTGTTCTTGCATGTAAAAAGAATCTTGAAACGGGAAGTAATCCTCAAAACAATTTCCAAAAGGGATATTATAAACTGTTGAGATTGACAGGTGAGTGATGATCTCTCCAACATGTATGCGACTGCTGATAACCCCTTCAGATGATCTATTGAGGTGTAGAGGGAGGTGACATCAAAGGATGCCAATGTCACCCCCTGTACTCCCACCAAATCAACCATCTGCAGTTTGAGCAAAAAGTCGGTAGTATTACTGTCCTCTGTAGTGTGTGTGTGTATATATTATATTATATTCGAAGAACCCCAAGGAGAGAAACAACGGGAACAACCTAACCCAGCTAGGCGTGTCTTAGCTGACCTGACTAAATGGCTTGTTGTGTGCCCTAAGCCATGATCGTGGGTAGGCCTGTAAGTGGGCATACCCTGTGGAAATGAGAAGATAAGGGAGGGAGGGTGGGGCACCTGAGAACACGCCCCTGTGAATGAGGCTGTGGCTCGTATATGAAGAGGCTCCGCCCCTCCCACAAATGCAGGCTGACTAATCAGCCTTACCAACTTGTGGTCATGGCTATGGCCAAGAGATATCCGAAGAACCCTAAGGAGAGGAACAACCTAACCCAGCTAGGCGTGTCTTAGCTGACCTGACTAAATGGCTTGTTGTGTGCCTTAAGCCATGATCGTGGGTAGGCCTGTAAGTGGGCAAAAACCAAGCCAAGTAGGGTAGAAAAGGAACTCTAATGGCATGTGCAAACTAATCCCCAAGCCAACTGCAAGGTGTCAGGGATCTAGAGCAAAAAATTCGGAGTGTATGAGGCAAGGCCAGAAGGAGACCTACAACCCATCTTGTGGATGACAAGGCCAGAGACATGATGCTCAATATTGCGGATACTGCCCCAAAGCGGAATGGAGGACCGGGAATACATTGTGAAATGGATCATGAAAACCAACTGAACCTTGTAAAGTTTTGGTTCTAGTGCGAATACTGGCAATGCCCCAGCCTCAGGAGATCAGGGATGAGGGCCAAAAGAACTATGTAGATAGGAAGAGAATCCTTGAATAGTTCCCCAGACAACAGCTATCTGCTAGCCGTGGCCCACGCGTTGTTCTACTGTGTGCCCCTGAGAATTGTTTTAACGCTTGAGACGTGAAGACCGACCTACTATCCGAATCTTCTACCGTGAGGAAATGCTGAACCTTGTCCAAAACCCGATTTAACGTGGTTGTAGGGAGTCTGAGGTTAGTGCGACAAGATTCTGTCTATGCCCTCCCATGAGTGAGGGAATGCAATTGCAATGAAGCCACCGGCGAAAATTAATTCCTGGTCGTGGTAAAAAGGCACAGACAACCATTGGTCGGACCCCTGAAGCCATGGGGCCGAAGCAACCACCATTGGCCCATGGGGCCGGGCAGCCGCCGGGGTGCGAACCTTAAAATTGAGGACGGCTGGGGAAAAGATTGGGGCTTAACCCAACGGGTTTAGTAATCAACCGGGACTCGATAACCTAGAAAGACAATGACATGGGGTAAAGCTTCTTAATGAAATGAGGCTGAAATGAACCACAAGTACTAATCTGTAAAATATAAATGAACAAAAGAAAACTTATGAAAGGTGTGCCATGGAAAAAAAAAATCAGATGGCCGTATGACCTACCAATGTCTATGACAATTGTGAAATCCTTTAAGCCAAGAGCCACTCCAGCGAGTCCCATATGGCGGGAGCCATGCGCGCGAGTCCCATATGGCCACTGGCTTCTTTACTTTTTATCACTGATATCCTCTGTTATCTCCTACAGTGTGATCGTTGTGTCTAGAGCAGCGGTTCTCAACCTAGGGGTCGCGACCCCTATGGGGGTCGATCGGCCCTTTCCGGGGGGTCGCCTGAGGCTTCCTATTAGGGCTGCACGATTGTAGCGTTACATTGCCCTACTTCGTGAGATTTCCCTACCTCCTGACTTCCCGTCGCACTGCTAATGAAGTGAGGCTGCGTTCCTGAGTTTTGACTATCTGCGCATGCGCAAACCGACAGTTTATGGAAAATCTCAGCGGAGTTCAGCTTCACACCGGGACACTGCGCATGCGCCGGCCGGAGTTAGCCGCGCTTGCGCACTGGGCCGTAATTTTCCCTACTAAGGCTCTCCTGCGCATGCGCAGTGTCCCGGTGTAAAGCTGAACTCCGCTGAGATTTTCCATAAACTGTTGGTTTGCGCATGCGCAGATCGTCAAAACTCAGGAACGCCGCCTCACTTCATTAGCAGTGTGACAGGAAGTCAGGAGGTAGGGAAATCTCACGAGGTAGGGTAGTAAAATAGGAGAGATTGTTTCACACAGGAGTAACATACTTTACACGCAAAGACAGTTATGTGCGCAGTTTAGGACACATGAGGGGACACATAGGGCCATGAGGGGGACCAGCATAAGATGCTATGTCTTATGCTGGCCCCCCCTCATGGCCCTATGTGTCATAGCACACATCCCCTATAACAGCGTACTCCACAGATCCACCCCATAACAGTGTCCTCCACAGATCCCCCCCCCCCCCCATAACACTGTCCTCCACAGATCCCCCCCCCATAACACTGTCCTCCACAGATCCCCCACACCACAGCGCCAATTACAGAACTCCCTAACACCTTGTAATAGACTGGCATACATCCTGCATATCAGATATTTACATTACAGTAGCAAAATTAGTTATGACGTAGCAAGGAAAAAAATGTAATGGTTGGGGGTCACCACAACATGAGGAACTGTATTAAGGGGTCACGGCTTTAGAAAGGTTAAGAAACACTGGTCTAGAGGGTTTTGGAAATCTTTTTTCCACCTCATCACCACGACTGCTACGAGGAGATTGACCCCTGACCTCTGTAGGTGCAGGAACAGAGAGGGTTTAAATCCCCACCACCAACACCAGTGTTTCCTGTCCCTACAGAGGACAGGGGCAGAGAGTCTCCCTGTGGGGAGATGAAGACGGATCTTTTCCTGACACCTACCGGTGTTCCCCCTGCCGTCCTGCGGTCGGCGTACTAATGCTGGGCAGGGGTGAAGGAGGGAGGCCTCGCTCCATTATTATATGAGAGCCTGCTCCCGGTCGCAATCTCCCGCTGAGCCTCCGGGGCGTTCGCCGGGTGCGCACCGAAGCTCTTCTGAAGGCAGCTGACGTCACTTCGGGTGGACGAGGGGAAGTGACGTCATCCAGGAAGCGTCTCCAGATTTGAATTTCGGCGCCAGCAAATGCCGAATGTCTCCTGTACTGGCGTACTTCAGAGTCTGTGTGCGGTCATGTCGGCTGAACCCCGCTCCCCTGGAGACCCTTCTGTGCCGCCTACCGTAAGTCCCCTGTGGGGAAGAGCTTTCTGCTCTGTTACTTGTTCTCTAAAAACACTGTACCAGGTTGCTTATTCCTCCTCCACTTCTCAGGCTTGGGGCTATTATCTCCATGCATTTATTCATGGCTGATAGGGGTTATTTTCCCCAGGTTCCTAAGGAGGCCCAGAAAAAAATCAGGAAACAGGCTAAGTGCGTGTCCTGCCTCAAACGACTTCCGGACGACTACCGCAAGAAACTTTGCAAGGACTGCATTTCTAGCGTCATTGCGGAAGAACAGCCTTCCTTCCTTGATGAATTGAGGTCCATGATCCATGACGAAGTAAAGACCTCCTTATCCCAAATTTCCCCCTCACTCAGGGACCCGCCTCCACCTAAAAAGCGAAGGGAACCCTCTCCTTCCTTATCAGACCCGGAGGTAATAGGGGAAGATGCTTCTTCATCTAGAGCCTGGGAGGACGAGGAGGCATCCTCTGATATTGACACTACTGAGTCAGATAGGATTTTTTTTTTTCGCTGGATGAGATGCCAGACCTTCTAAGGGCTGTCCGGGCCACGATGGGGGTAGAAGACACCCCAAGAGCCCACTCAATTCAAGACGAAATGTTTGGGAGACTCCAGGTTAAGAAAACCCGCGTGTTTCCGATCAACGAGAATATTCAAGACATGGTACTCGACGAATGGTCCAACCCAGAGAAACGGTTGGGGGTGTCCAGATCCTTTAAGAACCGTCTGTTATTTGACTAACGAAGGGAAGATTTTCAATTTCCAAAGTCAATAAAAAGACTGCCTTGCCCTTTGAAGACACCTCCCAGTTGCATGACCCCATGGATAGGAAGGCAGATAGTCTTTTAAAAAAATCATGGGAAGCGGCCATGTTTAATCTATAAAAGCAAACATCGCGGCCACCTCGGTAGCTAGGTCCATGAGGTTGTGGCTAGATGAGTTAGAAACTCACATCAGAGATAATACTCCCAGGGAAGAGATCTTAAGGTCCCTCCCCTTATTGAATTCCGCCACAGCCTTTATGGCAGACTCCTCAGCAGAATCTGTTAGATTTGCCGCAAAGGATGCTGGGCTTTCCAACGCAGCCCGCGCCTTGTGGATGAAGAGCTGGTCAGGGACAACACATCGAAAATGAAACTATGCTCCATCCCGTTTTCAGGAGAATATGTACTTTGGCCCGGTCTTGGACCATATCCTTGAAAAGGCTGCGGACAAGAAAAAGGGCTTCCCAGAGGAAAGGCCCTATAAGAGGAAATATCCCTTTCGGGCCCCCACTAGCCAGAATAAACCCTTTAGGGATAAGGGGAAGTCAGGACGCTGGAGCTATCCAAAAGGGGGCAGGGGTAGAAGTAACTCCTCTTCCTCCCAAAGTAAGTCCTCGGACAAACAATGACGCCAGTGTGGGGGGGAGATTGAGGAATTTTCTGACTCCCTGGGAGTCCATTACCCCGAATCCTTGGGTCCGGGACATCATAAAATTCGGTTACCGAATCGAACTTTCCTCATCTCCCCCAAACCGCTTCATCGTTACAAATCCAAGCTCCTCCAATATACGCATAAAAATTCTGCAAGGAATTCAGAGCCTTCTGGCAATAGACGTGATAGTACGGGTCCCATCTTCACAGCTAGGACAGGGGTTCTATTCAAATCTTTTTCTGGTAGAGAAGAAAGAAGGGTCTTTCCATACAATTATGAACCTAAAAGCCTTTAACAGATTCATAATTTATCGGAAGTTCAGGATGGAATCCCTAAAGTCCCTGATCCCCTTAATAGGGAGGAATGCCCTGATGTACTCAGTGGATCTTCAGGATGCTTACTACCATGTCCCAATTCATCCAGAATCCCAAAGGTTCCTAAGATTTGCCATCCAGGACCACAGGGGGGTAACCAGCCACTTCCAGTTTACAGCCCTCCCCTTTGGGATATCATCTGCGCCCAGAGTCTTTACGAAACTGGTAGTCGAGATGGTAGCCTTCCTGAGACACAAGGGATTAGTGATTATTCCATACCTGGACGACTTCCTCTTGATTGGGAATTCAGAGGACAAACTCAGATCAGACTTACTAACCTTCCTATCTCTCATCCAGGATCTAGGGTGGTTGGTGAACCAGAAAAAGTCAAATCTTGTACCTTCCAGCACTATCCAGTTTTTAGGTGTCATCCTGGATTCCCGGGCTCAACGTACCTTTCTTCCACCAGACAAGATCAAAAGCCTCCAATTGAAGGTTCGTCGGTTTCAGAACAGGAGGTCTTGTCCCATAAGGGAAGCCATGAGTCTCCTGGGCCTTCTCTCATCCTGCATCCCGTCCATTCCCTGGAGCCAGTCCCACTTCCGATCTCTACAGTTATGGATCCTCAGATCTTGGAACAAACAACAGTCCTCACTGAATCACAAGGTTCTGATCCTTCCTGCGATGAAGGCCTCCCTGGACTGGTGGAAAAGCACAGCCAACCTGTCCTTGGGAGTCGCCTGGGAGAAGACTCCCTACATCCAAGATGCAAGCGAAAAAGGACGGGGAGCGAGGTGGGAGATCATTTCTTTCAGGGTTCCTGGATTCCGACAACCCGCTCTCAATCTTGCAACTTCAGAGAGCTGGAAGCTGTCCGAAAAGCTCTGAAAGCTGCAGAAGTCCTTCTTGTGGGTCACCACATAAAAATACTTTCAGACAATACTTTCAGACAACACAACGACGGTAGCATACCTCTCTCACCAGGGAGGCACGAGATCGGAGAAGCTGATGTCCATCGCAAGAAAGATCTTCGCTTGGGCAGAGTCCCGCGTGAGGTCCATCTCCGCAATTCATTTGAAAGGGATACTGAATGTGGAGGCAGACTATCTCAGTCGCCAGTTGATAGACCATACCGAATGGTCTTTAAATCAGGACATGTTTCAGACTCTGGTGGAAAGGTGGGGCACTCCACAGGTGGACCTGTTCGCCTCCAAGAAGAACGCAAAGGTACCAACATTTTGTTCATTGAACACACAGGACAATCCTTGGGCTCTAGATGCACTCACGATTCCTTGGGACTGGGATCTCTGTTATGCGTTTCCACCCTTGCCTCTGCTTCCCAGGATAATTCAAAAGCTCAACCTAGAGGACTCGACTCTGATCCTAATAGCTCCCTATTGGTTCCCTTCCTTAAAGAACCTATCGATAGAGGACCCATGGCCTCTTCCCTCCAGAAGGGACCTTCTTCTTCAAGGGTCAATCCTTCACCTAAACTCGAGTTTCCTCAAGTTATCTGCTTGGATCCTGAGGTCCAGAGGTTGAAGTCTCAAGGGCTTTCTGACCAAGTGATATCTACCCTGAAAGCAAGTAGGAAGAAAGTTACCTTCTCGATATATTTGAAGATCTGGAAGCGATTCTGTTCCTGGATTGGTAATCCTGCCCCAAATCTAGAGCCGCCCAATTTTCTGAAGATCTTGGACTGCCTCCAGCAGGGACTTGAATTGGGTCTTAGACCTTCCACCTTGAAGGTACAAGTCTCGGCCCTAGCTTGTTTTTTTTTGATCAGGATCTAGCCAATCATCGCTGGATCAGAAGATTTATGAAAGCTGCTTCTCGACTACGCCCCTCTCTAAAATCCAGGATCCCCAACTAGGACCTCAATACGGTGCTCACAGGCTTGACCCTTGCCCCGTTCAAGCCCCTAGCTAGTTGTTTCACCAAACCTCTTTATCTGAAAACCGCTTTTTTGGTGGCCATCACGTCCGCAAGAAGGCTAGGCGAGATTCAAGCTCTATCGATTCAAGAACCCTATCTCCGTATCACCGATGATAGAATTGTCCTTAAATTAGATCCAGGGTTTTTACCTAAAGTAGTATCTGATTTCCACCGTAACCAGGAGATAGTAATCCCTCTAATGATAGGGAGTCTAGCTTCCATTCACTTGATGTAAGACGCTCAGTCCTGCGATATCTCGAGGTGTCTAAAGATTTTCGTAAATCCAATAACCGATTTGTCCTATTCTCAGGTAAGAATAAGGGTCTAAAAGCCCCCAGGTCTTCCTTAGCTCGGTGGATTAGGGATTCCATTTCCTACGAGTCTCAAGGCCTTGCTTGCCCCTCAAATCTGAGAGCTCACTCTACCCGAGCTATGTCCTCCTCCCAAGCAGAGTGGGCCAGAGCTTCCCTTGAGGATATCTGTAAAGCTGCTACTTGGTCAGACATTCACACCTTCACTAAGCACTACAGGTTAGACCTATCTAGTTCAGACTTGTCTTTTGGACGTAAGGTCCTTCAGGCGGTGTCGCCCCCCCCCCCCCCAAGCTATAATTTTTTTAGATCTCCTCGTAGCCGTCGTGGTGATGAGGTGGAAAGCCGGAATTAGACTTGCCGGTAATTCAGTTTCCACGAGATCACCACTACGGCACGTATATTCCCTACCCTTTATTAGGTTTCCTTGGGAGGTTATGAAGTAATACCCTCTCGACTTGTTATGTTTTTGTTCTCACCACTTATTTCTGTCTCTGTAATTTTGGACACACTGGTGGTGGTGGTGGGAGGGGGGGATTTAAACCCTCTCTCTGTTCCTGCCCCTACAGAGGTCAGGGGTCAATCTCGTAGCAGTCGTGGTGATCTCGTGGAAACTGAATTACCGGTAAGTCTAATTCCGGCTTTTTTTTCTTCTCCATATCCTTCAGCTTTTTCGTGATTTCTTTTTGTTCTGGGCTTTGGTCCTCCCTTGAGATGGCTTTGTAAAGATCCTTGAAGTACTGGAGCCAGATGTTGCCATTTTGGATGTGGAGGTTGGTGTTCTTGCTGCTTTTGTCCATGTGCTTCCATAGTTCCCAGAAGGAGTTGTCCTGGAGAGCATCTTGGAGTTGGAGGAGCTTGGTTGAGATGTTGCCTTGCTTTTTCTTTGTGAGGGTATTTTTGTATTGCTTTTGAATGTTGTTGTAGGCTTCCCTCAGATTGGGGTTGTTCGGATCATGGTGTTTCCTATTTGAGGCCATTCTTAGCGCTTTCCTTATATCTTTACACTCCCGGTCGAACCAACTGTTGGGTTGTTGCTTTTTTGACCTTTTGTTGCATATTTTGAGGTCGGACATTTCCGCCATGGTGCAAAGTATATTATTAAAGTCCCTTACCGAGAGATTTACTCCTTCTGGGTTCTGCTCATACACTTTACTATGGAAGTTATGGAGCATCTCCTGGATCTCTGCTCTGTTTATGGTCTCTATACTTTGGGGCTGACATCTTGGACCATTTAAAAGATGGAGGTAGGTTTAAAGAGGCTGGTCTGCTGTGATGTTTGTGCTGGTGGTTTACTTGTGGATTTAATGTATAGGAGCAGTTGGTTGTGGTCTGACAGGTGTGTCTGTGGGGTGACTATGAAGCCACCAACATTTTTGGGGTCCATATCTGTGATGGCATAGTCTACCACACTGTTGCCTACATGGGAGTTTAGGGTATGTCTGCCAAGAGTCTCCCTTGGTGCGGCCATTGAGAATATGAAGTCCGAGCTTCGTAACGATTTCTCTCCATCTATATACCACATATCTATCTAATATTTATCTAATATCTATCTGGATGTCTAGCTATCTCGTATCTATCAATCATTCTATCTATCAAGCTATTTAGCCATCTATCTACTTATCATCTACCGTATTTATCTATCAATCTTCTAATATCTATCAATTTATCCAAACACTTCTACACTAGCAAATGTAGAAGGTCTAACCAGACCACCACCACACTGTTTGGACATGTGTTCTGACGCGTCAAAAACCATGAGCCAGAATAACGCTCCTAATTCGTTTTTATTTTAACATTAGATTTAATTTTATTGTAGCGCTATTTTTCTATATTTTTTTTTGCACTTAGAATTCTATAATTTAGCTGTAACCGAAAGCAAGGCCCCGCACCAATTATCAGATTTAGGGTACATGCACACGTTCAGGATTCATGTGCGGACAATCCGCACTGAAATTCGCAGGCAAATCCGTGCGGTCAATCTGCATGCGGATTTCACTAAGTGAAGAAAATCTAGACAGGAAAAATAAAATTGACATGCTGCGGATTTTAAAATCCGCACTGCAGGTCAAAATCCGCATCGTGAATTTCAAATTCCGCATGCAATCCTGATCGTGTGCATTTAGCTTTACTGCACATTTGCCCTCCAAAACCGCCATATGAAAAATCACCCTAGATATAAAAGCACTGAAGGTACATGACAAAGTAGATCATTGGGGAGCACAGCGGTCTCTGTAATACCTGTAATTAAGTCACATGAGAAACCCTACAGTTAACATTTCCACAGCCTGAAATGTCTGATAACCGAATTGCCCTACAGTTGTCATCTTCCCTGAAATGACTGATAACAGAGGGCCTGCAAGGTTAGTGGCCCTTTAAGGGGCTGGTCAACAGCCTCATCACTACACTTTTGGACACTGGAGCTGTAAGTCATCAGACCCCTGGTAACAGTAGTGAATAAAAATGTAAACAGTAATAAATGTGTAAAATACAAATACTAAAATGTAAATCTAAATATAAAAATGTTAAACCATTAAAAATTTAAAATAGAACATGCAAAAAAGTCCATAGTAAATAAAAATTATAAAGCTGAAATAGGAATGTGGAAAAATATGAATCTAAAATTTATAAATAAAAAATTGTAAAGAATATATAAAAAAGCTACCTAATAAAAATTTTAAATATATAAAGCTAAAATATACATATGTAAACAATAATATAAAACATTGGTAACAGTAGTGAATAAAATTGTAAACGGTAATAAAGGTGGAAAAATATAAAAACAAATAAAATAAAAATAAATATAAAAATAATAAATGTCAATCGAAATATAAAAATGTTAAACAATTAATAAATAAATATAATACGCAAAAAGTCCATAGTAAATAAAATTATAAAGCTGAAATATAAATATATGTGGAAATATGATTCTAAAATGTAAAAAATGTTAAATATTTAAGTCTATATGGTAAATGGTTAAAAATATTAATAAAAAAATGTAAACAAATAAAAAGAATATGTAAATAATATAAAAAAGCTATATAAATATGTAAACAATAATAAATATAAACAAATATAAAATATAGAACCTAATAATAATATATATAATACAAAATACATAATAAAAATAATATCTAAAATAAAATGGCAGCTCCGGTGTCCAAGTGTAGTGCCTCTTAAAGGGCCACTAACCTTGCAGGCTCTCTTCTTACCATGTGTTGTGTAAATACAAGCTATTGATCCCTGTTATCAGTCATTCCAGGGAAGATGACTGTAGGGCAGGAGAAAAATGTCGGTTATCAGACATTTCAGGCTGTGGAAATGTTAACTGTAGTGTTTCTCAGGTGACTGAATTGCAAGTATTACAGACACCGCTGTGCTCCCCAATGATCTCTACTTTGTCATGTACCTTCAGTGCTTTTATATCTAGGGTGATTTTTCATATGGCGGTTTTGAAGGGCAAATGTGCAGTAAATCTGCCTAGTCGCACATGATATT
Organism: Bufo gargarizans; assembly: GCF_014858855.1. Lineage (NCBI taxonomy): Eukaryota > Metazoa > Chordata > Amphibia > Anura > Bufonidae > Bufo > Bufo gargarizans. Next base: position 302,116,019 of record NC_058082.1, on the reverse strand, counting down.
GGGTATGGGGCCTTTCTTTCGGTTCTAGGTAGAATTCTATCATTTAAGTGCAAAAATATTGAAAAATAGCGCTACTATAAAATGAATCTAATGTTAAAATTAAAAATGAATTAGGAGTGTTATTCTGGTACTTTTGGTTTTTGAACACGTCCAAACAATGTGGTGGTGGTCTGGTTAGACCTTCTACATTTGGTAAGTGTTTGTAGTTGTACAAATTGATAGATATATAGATATGAGATGGCTAGATATCCAGATAGATATTAGCAAATCTGCAAGTTGTGCCCTTCTGCAGTGCTACAGAGTGTACCTTCCGCAGTCTACCGCACTGTAATCCACAATTGTATTGGAAGGGAGCAGTAGTGACTAAAAAAACTTTTAATAAATAAATGGTAAAAAGCTTAAAGGGAACCTGTCACCTGGATTTTGTGTATAGAGCTGAGGACATGGGTTGCTAGATGGCCGCTAGCACATCCACTATACCCAGTCCCCATAGCTCTGTGTGCTTTTATTGTGTAAAAAATAAAAATAAAAAAATTGATACATATGCAAATTAACCTGAGATGAGGCATCGCCTGCCAGGTCTGTTCTTCACTTCCGCCAGTACATGATGTCAGAGACCGACAGATATCAGGGAATGTCAGGAGGAAGGAGCGCAGCAGAAGTAGTCTCCAAGCACATGCAGCATGTACCGCAAGCCTGTGGATCCTTCTGCCGCTCAGAGCCCGGTATGCCGCCTTCCTATAATGTGCTTGACGTATTACCCCTGCTATGGAGGGGGGGGGGGCACAAATTTTATTTTATACCCCGGCTCCCCCCCCCCCACTGGTGTGATGCTTGTCCCCAAAAACATTAGCCTTCTTTCCACTAGCCCTGATTTCTATTATTACCTTGTAGGGGTGGGGAGGCCAGCACCATTAAAACCTCTGGAGGAGAATTGGGGTGAAAAGTGTGTGATTTGCAAAAAATGCCATCTAAAACTAAAAAGGTACTTTGTCCCAGATGTACGGACAAAGTAGTGACCGAAGAATCCCCCGTCCTTCCTAGAATATAGACTCTATACCACCATGTTCCCACTAACCTCCCAAAGATCACAGATGACTGACTTTCAGATAGAACCTGAGTCTGATGGGGAAATAATCTCAGATGTAGGTTCTGAGTACTCGGAGGATGGTTCGGAGAAGCCATTTTGTACCCCTGAGGATACGGAAAAATTGTTAAGAACAATTAGAGCCACTATGAAGATTGAGGAAGTAAAAACGCCTCATTCAGTTCAAGACAGGATGCTTCAGGGACTGGGGGAAAAGGGAAAGGTGTTGTCAAGGCTGTGTCTCGGTGTTCGCCGTGACACGTTAGTCGTGCATGCTGGTGCCAGAGGCAACGTGTTGTGTTGCAGCAGGTGTTTTCTCTGCCCCTTATTTCCTGGCTCCTTCCCTGTCGTGTGTGTGTGTGTGTGTGGGGTTAAGTTGTGGATCTAGGTGTGTTCTGGTTGTGGCCTCATGGCTCTACTTATTCTGGTGCTGTGAGAATGAGATGATTCCATCTGTCCAGTGTGAGGGCCACCCAGTTAGACATCAATCTCTATCCTATTTCTTCCCCTTGTTCATATGCTCTCTACCCAGCCTCACCTGTTGTGGTGGTTGGTGTGGTTTATGTTCAGGGTGTGTTATGTCTAGTTTGGTGTTCCATGTCTGGTCTGTTTGTAGTCCAGCATGGTTGCTAGACATTTCCCCTGTCTGTCTCTGCCTTCGGTGAGAGGGCTCTTGGGTTCTTCAGAGGGGGAACTACTAGTCAGTGAGCAGCTCTGCCTGTTGCCGTCATGCATTCTGTCTGCATGGGGGTCCAGGTAGTGGTGCTGGTGTCTCATCATGTTGCTGCGGCGGGTAAGGGCTTGTTCCGGTGTTGTATTACTGGGTTCTTACCTGCCGATCCAGTTGCTGTTCACTGTCTTCCCTTTTCCTTGCTGCTAGGCCTGGGGAGATTCCTGTTTGTCCGTGTTGTGGAGGAACAGGTCATCTCTACTTCCTGACCTTTTATTTCAGATGTTAAAAAACACCTTTTTATTGGCAATCATATCGGCCAGAAGCGTGGGACAGATATTGGCCTTTTCCTGCAGAGCACCTTACCTTATGGTACGGGAGGATAGTATTATTCTCAGACATGACCCTATTTTTCTACCTAAAGTTATTTCCAGGTTTCAGCGGCAGCAGGAGGTATCCCTTCCATCCTTTTGCCCAAATCCATCCTCAGAAGTAGATGAAAGATATCCTAACCTGGATGTAAAACTGTGTATATTAACCTACTTGGATGTCTCCAAAGAATTCAGAAACTCGGACCACCTTCTTCAGCATCAAGGCCAACATAAAGGATCCGCAGCAAGCAAGAGTACCATTGCAAGAAAGATAACAAATACCATAGAATTCTGCTATCTTCAGAAGAACTTGACTCCCCATAAAGGGATAAAGGCTCACTCCACCAGGGCTGTTTTGGCCTAATGGGCAGAAAATGCATCTGCGGAACAGATATGCAGGGCAGCCACGTGGGAAAACCAAATACTTTTTTTCAAACACAAGTTGGATGTGCTCCATAACTATGATTTATCATTTGGCGAAAAGTATTATCTGCAGTAGTCCCACCCTAAACTTTTTTGTTTTTCTGTTACTCCTCCTGAGAGTACCGTTGTGGAGGCGCCGGGGAAAAGGGTTACGGTTATTACTCTTACTGGTGATTGAATTTTCCAATAGCTTCCACAACGGCACTGGAGTTTTCCCAACCCTTGTGGTAGTCGTGCAAAATTTTACTTACTGAATTTTCTCAATACTCTTCTTGGATTACTAACGAGTCCTATGTCATGAACTGAAGATGGTAAAGTGAGGGGGCTTTTTAACCCCGCACCGACATGACTTGTATACGCGTCATGGAGCACTGGTACTTCACAGGCTTCCGGGTTGCCATGGTATAGGCATGAGCCTGATCAGGCAAAGTGTAAAGTCACTATACACTGTAGTACACTGTTTTTTATTTATTTTTTATAGCCGAACATTTATAATAAAAAATAGAAAAAATAAAATATACACATGTTTGATGTCACCGTGTCCGTAACGTCCTGATCTATGAAAGGGTCATGTTACGTTCCCAGGACGGTGAACGCCATAAAAAAAAAAAACTGATGGAATTGAAATTTTGCCCACCTCACTTCCCCAAAAATTAAGTGATCAAAAAAGTCGTCTGTACCCCAAAATAGTACCAATCAAACAGTCTCACCTCATCCTGCAAAAAAATAACACCTTACCTAAGACAATCGCCTAAATAATAAAAAAAATATGGCTTTCAGAAAATGGAGAAACATACCGTATTTATCGGCGTATAACACGCACAGGCGTATAACACGCACCTTCATTTTAAGAGGGAAATTTCAGGAAAAAAATTTAAATTTCAAATAAAGAACTTTGAAGCAAAATAAGGGTAGCTCAGAACTTTTTTTCATTAATATTATTACCACTTATAAGGTAAATAATGTAAAAGGATGACACTTATGGGGCTCTGTGGATGACACTTATGTCATCCACAGATCCCCATAAGTGTCATCTACAGATCCCCCATCAGATGGATCAGTGTGGAGAGAGGAGGCGGGGACACTCATGGCGGGGCCCGGTGCAGTGACTCTACTCTAATACACCGGGCCCCGCAACTGTTAAACATTCAATCTGATCTCTATATCTAATTGTAGACGGGCTGTACGGTACTTACTGTAGTACCGGAGGTATAACATTAAGACGGCGCAGACCGGCATCTCCCTCGGTCATGCGCCGCCTGCCCCAGCTCCCTCCTGATGCGCCGCCTGCCCCAGCTCCCTCCTCATGCGCCGCCTGCCTGCTTATCTCACTTTATGAATGAACAGGCAGGCGCCGCATGACAGAGTGAGCTGGAGCAGGCGCTGCATGACAGAGGGAGCTGGGACAGGCGGCGCATGAGGGAGCTGCGGCAGGCGCTGCGCCGTCTTAATGTTATACCTCCGGTATGTAAAAACATGGCTTCTTAACATTATATCGGCGTATAACACGCATACATCATTTGCCCCCTATTTTCAGGGGGAAAAAGTGCGTGTTATACGCCGATAAATACGGTATATATTTTTTCAAAAATGCTTTATAATGTAAAAGTGAAACAAAGAAAGTAGACAAATTTGATATCCTCGCATCCGTAACAACCTGCTCTATAAAAATAGCACATGATCTAACCTGTCAGATGAACACTGTAAAAAACTAAAAATTTAAACTGTGCCAGAACGGCCGATTTTGGTAACCTTGCCTAACAAAAAAACATAATATAATATAGTGTGATTAAAAATCATGTAACCCAGAATAGTATCAATAAAAAAAACTGTCACCTTATCCCGTAGTTTCCAAAATGGGGTCACTTTTTGGGAGCTTCTACTGTAGGATGCATCAGGGGTGCCTCAAATAGACTGGTTTTTAGACACTATGTCCTAACAAAATCTGCCCTCCAAAAACCATACAGTGTGCCTTTTCTTCTACCCCCTGCCTTGTGCCCTTACAGCAGTTTACAACCACATGTGGGGTGTTTCTGTAAATCGCAGAATCAGGGTTATTGAATTATTATTTTTATTTATTTTTTTAACCCTTGATGTGTTTATAGGAAAACAAAATGGATTAAAATGGAAAATCTGCCAAAAAAGTGAAATTTTAGAAATGTCATCTCCATTTTCCTTTAATTCTTGTGGAATACATAATGGGTTAACAAAGTTTGTAAAATCAGTTTTGAATAACTTGAGGGGGGTATCGTTTCTAAATTGGGGTCATTTATGGGTGGTTTCTACTATGTAAGCCCCAAAAAGTGACTTCAGAACTGAACTGGTCCTTAATAAAATGGTTCTGGAAATTTTCTTAAAACAACGTAGAAGCATGCATCCAAATCAACAAAGGAATGGATTCACCAGAAGAAGATTAAAGTTTTGGAATGGCCCAGCCAGAGCCCAGACCTGAATTCGATTGAAAATCTGTGGGGTGATCTGAAGAGGGCTGTGCCCAGGAGATGCCCTTGCAATCTGACAGATTTGGAGTGTTTTTGTAATGTCAAATGTGCCATGCTGATAAACTCCTACCCAAAAAGACTGAGTGCTGTAATAAAATTTCATGATTTTCCTATTTTATGACGTAAAGTCATGATTTTATTAAAGACACGGAGGCGAGTATTGCAACAACTCTCTTTACTGTCCTACCATAGCAGCAAAGAATGAACAGTACAAATGATGAAGACAAAAAACCATAGCAACCAGCTCCACCCTCACAGTCCAGTATATATGGGCACAACCCCCTGGAATCCTCCTCTTTCTTTGCGAGACCACTTCACCACGAGGATCACTGTAACTGGACACCCGACATGGATCCGAACCGAAGAAGCAACTTTTCAGAAATGACGTCCTCAACATAAGGAGGCCACGAACCAGTGGCGGAAGCCAACTTGAACAGGAACGAGGATGAGCACCTCCCAGCGTAAGCACGACTCAACCTGAGGGCAGAAACAAATAGAATAACAAACAACTGGTTGCAAGTAAAAAAACGCAGTTAACAGAGCTATTTATAACTACCGCACTTGTGCAAAACACAATACCATGTAATACAATAGCAAATTTAAAACATCCAAAGAACCCAGGGTGGGGAAGGGCGGGCAATACTCGCCTCCGTGTCTTTAATAAAATCATGACTTTACGTCATAAAATAGGAAAATCATGAAATTTTATAACAAGACACGGAGGCTCGTATTGCAAGTTCAAAGCTGAGAAATTACAGACTCAAAAACGTGTGGCAGAGGTCGGAAATAAAACTCCCGAAAAGTGGAGACTCTGGACCAATCTGCAAGCCTCATGACGTCCTCAAGGCGGGCTCTGGAAACCGTCATCGAAGTAGCCGATGCACCACGAACTGAATGTGCCGTAAAAATACTCGTGTCCACGCCAGCCAGGCCAAGAATCCACTTCACCCAACGCGAAAGCGTAACACTGGTGACAGGAGAATGCGGCCTGCGAAAAGACACAAACAAATGGGGCACAGCGGGAGAACGAAGCGCCGAAGTGCGAGACTCATATTCTTGTAAGCAGGCCACTGGGCATAGCTGAGGTGAGTGCGGGAAGTAAGGATACACAACCGAGCGGATATTAGTTTTCGTCCGTCTGGAAATGTTGAAGTGCACGCCCTCCGGAGTAAACGAACGAGCGTCTACATCCAAAGCTCGCACATCCGAGACTCTCTTACAAGAGACCAAGCAAAACAATGTAACCAGCTTAGCGGATAGCTGACGGAGGGACAATTGGGAATTGGATGGCCATCCAGCAAGAAAATTCAACACCACACACACGTCCCAGGTGGTCGAAAACCTGGGTCTGGGGGGACGGGACAGGCGAGACCCCTTCAACAAACGACACACAAGGGGGTGTTGACCCGCAGGACAACCCTGAAAACCCTCGTGTCGAGAAGAGATAGCCGATCTGTACAGGTTGATGGTACGATAGGCCCTACCCGCATCGTAGAGCGAAGACAAAAAGGATAGAATGGAGCCTACAGGTGCTCGAACGGGATCCACATTGCACTCTCCGCTCCAACGCGTCCAAGAGTCCCAAGCGGCTCTATAAGCACGTCGCGTCCCTGGGGCCCACGCGCTCTCCAGTAGGAAGACAGTCGTCTCTGAAACGTCTGACAACTCCCTGGGGATCCCGAGACCCTGCAAGCGAGAAGGCGAAGGGTACCCAATTGCAAGAGGGGATGGGGGTCCCCCGCTGGGTCCAGAAGGAGGGAGGAGAAATCTGGGAGGAGAAGAGGAAAGTCGACCAAGAGGTCCAACAGTTGAGGGAACCACGACTGGGACCTCCACAGGGGCAGTACTAGGATCACCTCCGCAGATTGACGCCGAATCTGAAGAAGAACCCGTGGAATGAGGGCAAACGGAGGGAAGGCATACATCAGCGACCCCTCCCAAGACTGCAGGAACGCGTCCACTGCTTCCGCAAGAGGGTCTGGCCGCCAACTGAAGAATTTGGGCACCTGAGCGTTCAACCTGGACGCAAACAGATCTACAGAGGGAAGACCCCAACGGGAGGACAAAGCCTGGAAAACCGTCCCATCTAATCTCCAATCGCTGGAATCCCGAATGTAACGAGAACTCCAGTCTGCTAAGACGTTGTGGAGACCGGGTAGATGTTCCGCTACCACCATGATGCCCCTGGAAAGGCAGAACTCCCAGAAATCCTTCGCCAGGCAGGTTAACACTGAGGAGCGTGTTCCGCCCATGCCGTTGACGTATCGAACTGCGGAGACGTTGTCCATCCGCAGTCTGATACAAGTCGTAACAACGCCATTGGCGAAACTGCGAATGGCTAGCGAACCCGCTAACAACCCCAATCCATTGATATGGAGGCGGGCCTCCTCTGGAGACCAAGGACCTCCTGTGGACACACCATTGCAGTGTGCCCCCCACCCGTGTAGGCTGGCGTCTGATTCTATGACCAGGTCGGGTTGAGGACCGAAGATCGCCTTGCCGTTCCAGATAGAGAGATTCTGGATCCACCATCGCAATTCGTCCTTCGTCTCCCTGTCCAAGGAAATGGTGTCGGCATACGAGGCACCCGCATGAAGGTGGGCGATCTTGAGCCGTTGAAGGGCCCGATAGTGCAAAGGGGCTGGGAACACCGCTTGGATGGAGGCGGCCAAAAGCCCTATTAAGCGAGCCAGATGGCGAAGGGACAAAGACGGACGAAGCAAGGCATGGCGAAGCTCCTTGCGGATGCTGCGCACCTTGGCCAGAGGGAGACTGAGCGTAAGGGCAACCGAATCCACTCTGAATCCCAGGAACTCCATTGATGTGGAGGGAATCAGACAAGACTTCTCCTGATTGATGATGAACCCCAGATCCGAAAGAAGAGCGACAGCCATGGAGAGGTGCCTGCGAAGCAAGGAGCGACACTGAGCCATGATGAGAATGTCGTCCAAATAGATTATCATGCGGACTCCTCTGCTGCGGAGCCAGGCCACCACTGGTTTCATCACCTTGGTGAAACACCAGGGGGCGGAGGATAGGCCGAAAGGCAGGCAAGTAAACCGCCATATCTCCTCTCCCCACCTGAAGCGGAGGAGGTCTCTGGAACCTGGGGAAATCGGAACCGTCAAGTACGCGTCCTTGAGGTCTAATTTGACCATCCAGTCGCCTGGCAAGAGCATGTCTCGTAAAAGATGGATACCCTCCATCTTGAAGTGACGATACCTCACGATAGAGTTCAGAGGTCTTAAATTGATGACAGGGCGCATCTGACCTCCTTTCTTCTGCACCAGGAAGACGTTGCTGACAATCCCCCTGGAGAGTGCAGAGGTGCGCTCTATCGCCCCTTTGTGGGCCAATTCGGTCAGTTCTGTATGGAGGTGATTTAATGTCTGCCTGGACGAACCAATCGGAGGGGGAGGAGGAAGGTGCGATGGAACGTCTGTGAGCTCTATCACAAAGCCTCTGACGGTACCCAGAACCCAAGGGTCTGAGGTAATCTTTAACCAGGCTTGGAAAAAGAAACGGAGTCTGCCCCCTACAAGACATGTCAAAGAAGGGGACAGAGGTAGCAGATTGGGACTTACCCACTGGTCGTCGTGAGTTGGGAGCTCCACGGAATCCTCTAGATCGTCCCGGGAAACCTCTCGAAGGGAAGAAAGATGGTTGGTATCGTTGATCTTGAAGGGAAGACCGGTTAGCAAAGGAGCCTCTTCCCGAGCCGCGGGAATGAAAACTGGATCGGCCGGACAGACGGCCCCTGGAACTGCCGGCCCTACCAGAAAAACGATGGGTAAAGACCTTCCTCATGGAAGTCTGGGCTTTGTCAAGCGCTGTAAAAGCGCCGACATACTTCCCAAGTTCCTTAATAAAGGGTTCTCCGAATAATAAACCCTGGGCATCCTTGCCCGCTTCAGAAAGAGCTAGATTAGAAAGCTTAGGCTCTATTTTCATTAATATGGCCTTTCGTCTCTCAATGGCCAGGGAAGTGTTAACATTTCCCGTCAGACAAATTGCCCTCTGGATCCAGCCTCCTAATTCCACAGGATCTACCTGTCTACCCTCGGCTTTGGCGGATTCCGCCATATCAAAAATCCGTGCAAGTGGGCCAGTGAGATCCAGGAGTTTGTCTTGGACGGCCCTAAGGGCAGAATCCAATCCCTTCTTCGGGTTAAAACCCGTCTTAGCGAGAAACTGGACCATTTTAGGGTCCACTGTGGGCGTCTCGCACACCTTGTGTGGGATCAAGGGCCGTGGACATTCCGCACGTAACTTGTTCCGCGACTCCTTGGATAAAGGAGCGCGAATCTTGGACTCCAAATACTGTGCTACGTGCGTAGCAGGGAGCCATTCTGCGGAACGGGGATGGTGGAGCTCCTCTGGGTTAAAGAGGGGTTCCCCTAAGGTGTCTGTCAGGAGGTCCCCTTGGAGAGTTTGCTCCTCTAATGGAGTAGCCGAGGCTGATAGCGCTCCTGAAGGGGACGGGACTACCCTCACATCAGCCAATTCTCCCTGTGAGTCATATGCCGACTCGTCAAATGCCTCCTCAAAGGATTCCCTCTCGGAATCAGTCTCTGGCTCAGGCAGAGTCCTGGCCGTCTTCCACGCACGAGAACGTTCTGCCTGGCGTGGACAGGCTCTTTTCCGCGGGATGACCGCGTTACCCTGGGATGGAGTTAAACCATCAATCTGCAATGTTCTGGAGGCTGAGGGAGTCTCCCCATGTGGTGCCGGTACACTAGCCTGCGCACCGAGGGCCTGGGATATGGACTGCGTTAAGGCAGAAGACATGGATCCCATTGCTGCGACAATTGCATCAGAGATAGACTGATGCAGGGTCGCACTAAGCATTGTAGGTTGCACAGCAACTGTAGCATTATCTAAATTTGGGGACACCTGGGGGGCAGGGCGATTATTGGCTGGAGAAGACATAGTACAAAGTGACTGTGGCAGGAGTAAGTCACCCCAGGCCTCAGTAATGGCAGCTAGTGAAGACAGCAGAACCTGTGAATAAAGGAGAGAAGCTGACTAAGTAACAGGCGATAAGGGAAGAATTAGGTGCAGAACGGAGTGTAGGCAAAAGACTCACCAGAGGGGCGACCGAACGGCGAAATGAGCTGACCGGCAGTAAGATGGCGCCTAGACCCCACGAGATGCAAGTGTGAGGGATCCAAATTCGCGCGCCGCAACTCCCGCGAGACTACCCCTTAGGGAAGAGGGCACAGCCGCAATATCGCGGAGAAACAGGAAGAACAAAGATGGCGCCCGAAGTCTCACATCGCGAGACTTCGGGCGCAGCAAGAACGGGGCGGGAGAAGATGGCCGAACAGCCGCAGAACAAAGAGAAAACGCTGAGGTGAGGTAGGGGGAAATGTTGAACAAGGAAAAACACACACCAGGGGCGCAATAACGAAGCGCCGAGGGAAATAACGCCGGCGAGTAAACAATACCAAGGGGGAAAGGAGAGATAACCCCGGACAGGGCAATGAACCTAAAAGAAAAAGGGGCAAATAAAACCGGGAAACCACAAGGGAACAATGAAAAAATACGTTTCAGGGAAGACCCTAATAGAAGCCCACATAAAAATAGTAAAACCCCAACTGTACAAATAACACAATCAACAGATGAGGGACTGAGGTACTTATCTGCTATGGTAGCAGCAAAGAAAGAGGAGGATTCCAGGGGGTTGTGCCCATATATACTGGACTGTGAGGGTGGAGCTGGTTGCTATGGTTTTTTGTCTTCATCATTTGTACTGTTCATTCTTTGCTGCTATGGTAGGACAGTAAAGAGAGTTGATGCAATACGAGCCTCCGTGTCTTGTTATAAAATCAAAAGGTGCTTCAACAAAGTATTAGTAAACAGTTGTGCACACTTATGCAACCATATTATTTATTTATTTTTTTCCCTCCACCTAAAAGATTTCAGTTTGTTTTTCAATTGAGTTGTACAGTTTATAGGTCACATTAAAGGTGGAAAAAGTTCAGAAATTCTTTTTTTTTTTTTTTACACCGCAGGAACTTGACAATTTAACAGGGGTGTATAGACTTCTTGTATCCACTGTATGTGTATATATACACACACCACCTGAAAAAGTATGTATCCTCAACCCCACTCTTGGTGACAGTTCACGAAGAACGGAAGTATAACTGCCCCTTAGGTACCTAGACATCCCCCATCGCAACTACCCCCTCCGACCTGCCCTTCACAGTAACCAGACGTCTCCATCCACAGAATACACAGTCTTCTTTCTGGATCTTAAACTTTCTTCCACTGTCAGTGTCAATCTTTTAGGTTTCAGCCGCTCAGTTGTCTTTTATGGGGTCAGACTCTGGGATGGCTTTACCTTCACTCCACATAGCACCTCCTTTCTGGGGTATGGTCTACCGTGGAATGGACTTTAATCCGACCTTTCTCCTTTTTAATTCAGGTATCAGCTGCTCCCACTGTCGTGTTTTATTGTTCAGACTCTGCAATGGCCTCAACCTCACGTTCACCTTCTTTCTGGGATATGGTCGACTGGGGAATGACCTCCTTTCAGCATAGGCAAGACTTTCGTCTGACACTTCTTCTTTCATCTTGATAGATTCTTCAATCGCTGAGGAGGTTCTCCCATGGACAGATATGTAGGCCTTTACAAGGCAGGTCAGAATTTCTGGTATAAGGTGATGTCATGGTACCTAATTTCTAACTGCGGTAAAGAACACCGCACTGACTGACATTCAGTCCAACCCTTACAAACTTCACCATTCTTGGGGTTAAGGTTGAAAATAACTTGGTAAAGGGGGGGGCTGTCTCTAAGGAATCTACTCCCCCCCCCCCCCCCCCAATATTCACACACAAACGGGTCACATCCCTCCCAACACTGCCAAATTTGATTTAATGTGTACCCAGAGACTCATGCAACCTGGCATCTCTCTCTACATCTCCAAAGACACAGGTAGATCACAGACCCATGTGTCAATGGAAAACGACTATAGGATGCAAGTGTGTACAGCCAAATTATAACTGCAGTGCTTTGGGCGAGTTTCCCTGGGTATAGGCCGTCACACACTTGTACCTAGAGTCTCTATGGGTACACAATCAACAAACATACAAATCAATATATGTACATAGCACTATGGGGTTCCAGGATTGCATAATTTATACATCCTGAACCTTCATAGGAAAACCTACAAATTACCAATATATGTCCATGAGGTCCCTGGCTCCAGGACTTTAGGGGGGTTATGTCCTGAGCCTCCTACAGTTAACTTTGTGAAGTCCCGCCTGGTCAGCAAGTCCATTTACCCTCCGATACACAGTCCCATGTAGAAGATTTATGACCAGAACAACTTTCACTGGGTGAATCAAGAGATTCTAGCTGAATAAGCTCTTCCACCCGAACATGTCTAAGTCTTTCTCCAGAGCAAGAGATACAGTAATGTTCCCGCTGAATTGTGGCACAGTTCTCCGTCTCTTGAAGACCTCTGAAAAGGGTTGCTTCACTGGCAAAATCCAGTGGGATCCGCTGGAGCCTCACAAGAGTGTCAGGGCAGATAGCAAGTCTCTTCGGCGGCGGCGTTTGGTTTCCCTCTGCTCCATAGTGAACATACCTATGACAGAATAAAATACCAGGCGCTCCTGGGGGATTTATCCCCGCACGATGCAGTTAATTGTCCTACACCAGCACCATTACCTTTTGACCCATGAGTAGAGAAAGGTATTGGGCTGCCCTTCATCTCACAGGACCCCTTGTTATCCTAACAGTGGTGTCTGAGCACCCTACCTTAAGAGGATCGTCTCCTCTGCTTCACATCCCTCTTCACCAACAGATAAGGATAGCCACCCTAATAGGTTAGGCTATCCAAGGGTAGCTGTGGACAAAACACCATCTTGTAATTGATGGCACTATATCCCTGTCCACTCATGTGTACTCGGGCTGATTTCCCCCTGTCATCCTGTCTTGTGGAGGCCAGCAGAATCCATGGGATGATCATGTCCTGACTATTCAGGACTCCACAACACACAAACACAGTCCACACTCTGCTGCCAATCACTTTGTGTCCAATCCAATCAGAGCTGTGTTACCTGATCGGACCAGAATTAAGTGTGCAGAACAACATTACACCAATGTTTTCTGTCTGCCGCAGTCCCCAGTATAACAAGGCCCTACCGAAAACCTTGAGCAAACAGTGTTGCCTGTATGAATCAAAGACCTTGGTTTGTACATCGTGATATCCCACTAAACCGTGTTCCAAAGTCGCCCATTCTGCAAGCCAACTATTTTCTCAATCCACAGTATAACACAGTTTTACTAAAAGGGTACACAAGAATGAATCAAAAACCGCAGCGACTGGACTCACAGCAAGGAATGTGAACTACAAAAATCAGCAGGGTGCTACCACCATCAACATCAAGACAAACATACAAACAGATAACAAAAGCAAATAACACGGACATACACAGGGAACAAACTGTGTAACAAATAGTACAGGGGTGTCAAATGTTGCCTAGCCTCTTGGCCATTCTGACCCCTAAGCAGCTGGTGATGCTTCTGAGAGGTGACCCCTTTTATGGCCAAGCTGACTAGACCCCACTGCACACAATGTTACCTGGCTACTACTGCTGAACACATTGCAATTACTTGCACAAGGGCAATTCCTTGCAATTTGTCATTTGTTCCCACACCGGAAGCACCTGACCTGGCTTCCTGTCCTTTTGTGTTTTGCTCCTACCTGTTTTGCAGTGCTTCGCTATATGACCTAGGCCACCACATGCAAAACATCTGATGTTTGCCCTGTATGGCTTAGGTCTGTCTACACTGCAGCCTTGCTCCCATCTCCTGAATTGTTCCAAACCTCAGGGACGCGCGCTTCACAACATTTATTTTTCCCAAAGTCAGGGAAAAATCTCTGTTAAGCCGAATGCACACGGCCGTCTGGACAGGCTTAGGCTACTTTCACACTAGCGTTCGTCGGTCCGCTCGTGAGCTCCGTTTGAAGGGGCTCACGAGCGGACCCGAACGCTTCCGTCCAGCCCTGATGCAGTCTGAATGGATGCGGATCCGCTCAGACTGCATCAGTCTGGCGGCGTTCAGCCTCCGCTCGCCTCCGCACGGACAGGCGGACAGCTGAACGCTGCTTGCAGCGTTCGGGTGTCCGCCTGGCCGTGCGGAGGCGTGCGGATCCGTGCGGATCCGTCCAGACTTACAATGTAAGTCAATGGGGACGGATCCGTTTGAAGATGACACGATATGGCTCAATCTTCAAGCGGATCCGTCCCCCATTGACTTTACATTGAAAGTCTGGACGGATCCGTCCGAGGCTATTTTCACACTTAGCTTTTATATGCCAAAATAATGCAGACGGATCCGTTCTGAACGGAGCCTCCGTCTGCATTATTATGATCGGATCCGTTCAGAACGGATCCGATCGAACGCTAGTGTGAAAGTAGCCTTAGTCTGGTGATTTGGCCGATCACAGACTAATCTCTTACAGGCACAGCTTTGGCAGTGAATGGTCAGAGGAATTATCTCTGTTGACCTAGATGCCAGCGCAACTTTGGTTTGGCTTGCAGATGCTAAGTTTGGCTAGTATCTGAAGCCGTCTGGTCGCCTTGCTCAATACCGTCCGTTTGTTAACACATAGCCTGTCATAACTACAAGCCTGTGCTAACAAATCGGACCACAGCATTTCTGCTGACTTGTGAGTGGTGGGTGGGGAGGATGGGGTTGAATGTACTATGTTTTGCTAGGTGTAGCAGTGTGGGGAAGTCCATACTTACGTTTTGATGAGAGGCCATCTTCTTTGGTGCTGTCCTTCCTTGTCTTTTGTGTGCTGCGTGGAGGAGGTCCTTTAACCACTTCAACCCCACTAGCTGAAACCCCCTTAATGACCAGGCCACTTTTTACACTTCTGCACTACACTACTTTCACCGTTTATTGCTCGGTCATGCAACTTACCACCCAAATCAATTTTACCTCCTTTTCTTCTCACTAATGAGGCTTTCATTTGGTGGTATTTCATTGCTGCTGACATTTTAACTTTTTTTTGTTATTAATCGAAATTTAACGATTTTTTTGCAAAAAAATGACATTTTTCACTTTCAGCTGTAATATCTTGAAAAAAAAACGACATCCATATATAAATTTTTTGCTAAATTTATTGTTCTACATGTCTTTGATAATAAAAAAAATGTTTGGGCAAAAAAAAAAATGGTTTGGGTAAAAGTTATAGCGTTTACAAACTATGGTACAAAAATGTGAATTTCCGCTTTTTGAAGCAGCTCTGACTTTCTGAGCACCTGTCATGTTTCCTGAGGTTCTACAATGCCCAGACAGTAGAAAACCCCCACAAATGACCCCATTTCGGAAAGTAGACACCCTAAGGTATTCGCTGATGGGCATAGTGAGTTCATAGAACTTTTTTATTTTTTGTCACAAGTTAGCGGAAAATGATGTTGTGTGTTTTTTTTTTTTTTGTTTTTTTTTTCTTACAAAGTCTCATATTCCACTAACTTGTGACAAAAAATAAAAACTTCCATGAACTCACTATGCCCATCACAAAATACCTTGGGGTGTCTTCTTTCCAAAATGGGGTCACTTGTGGCGTAGTTATACTGCCCTGGCATTTTAGGGGCCCATATGTGTGAGAAGTAGTTTGCAATCAAAATCTGTAAAAAATGACCGGTGAAATCCGAAAGGTGCACTTTGGAATGTGGGTCCCTTTGCCCACCTAGGCTGCAAAAAAGTGTCACACATCTGGTATCGCCGTACTCGGGAGAAGTTGGGGAATGTGTTTTGGAGTGTCATTTTACATATACCCATGCTGGGTGAGAGAAATATCTTGGCAAAAGACAACTTTTCCAATTTTTTTATACAAAGTTGGCATTTGACCAAGATATTTATCTCACCCAGCATGGGTATATGTAAAATGACACCCCAAAACACATTCCCCAACTTCTCCTGAGTACGGCGATACCACATGTGTGACACTTTTTTGCAGCCTAGATGCGCAAAGCTGCCCAAATTCCTTTTAGGAGGGCATTTTTAGACATTTGGATCCCAGACTACTTCTCACGCTTTAGGGCCCCTAAAAAGCCAGGGCAGTATAAATACCCCACATGTGACCCCACTTTGGAAAGAAGACACCTCAAGGTATTCAATGAGGGGCCTGGCGAGTTCATAGAATTTTTTTTTTTTGGGCATAAGTTAGCGGAAATTTTATTATTTTTTTTTCTCACAAAGTCTCACTTTCCGCTAACTTGGGACAAAAATGTAAATCTTTCATGGACTCTATATGCCCCTCAGCGAATACCTTGGGGTGTCTTCTTTCCAAAATGGGGTCAGTTGTGGGGTGTTTGTACTGCCCTGGCATTTGAGGGTCTCCGCAATCATTACATGTATGGCCAGCATTAGGAGTTTCTGCTATTCTCCTTATATTGAGCATACAGGTAATAAGATTTTTTTTTCCGTTCAGCCTCTGGGCTGAAAGAAAAAAATGAACGGCACAGATTTCTTCATTCGCATCGATCAATGAGGATGAAAAAATCTCTGCCAAAAAAAGGAGGGGAAAGGCGTCTGCCAGGACATAGGAGCTCCGCCCAACATCCATACCCACTTAGCTCGTATGCCCTGGCAAACCAGATTTCTCCATTCACATCAATCGATGTGGATGAATAAATCATTGACGGGATTTTTTTTTTATATACAAAGTGTTTGCCAAAGCATAGGAACACCGCCTCCTCCTCAGCTCGTATGCCTTGGCAAACGTATCTTTTACTGCAGAGGAGAAATCTCGTCTTGCATCGCCGCATACACCGACTTGCGTGTAATCTGACAGTAGCGCAATGCTTCTGTCAGAATGCACATCAGTGCTGCAGCTAGTCGATCGGTTGGTCCACCTGGAAGGTAAAAAAAAAAAAACAGGCCGCAACGCAATAATTAAATTAACTTTGGAACAGAACATATAAACTTTAACTTTTTTAACTGAACATTAACCTTTTTGCTTACTGGTGTGTTTTTTTTTTTTGTTTGTTTTTTTACCTTTTATAGAACAAACCTTTCCTTCCCCATGGGTCAATGTGCAAAGCGCAAATCGCCCAAAGATGTGGCGAAGTGCGTTATGCACTTTGTCCCAGGTGAAAGGAGACGTTTGCAGCAGCTGTATGTGAATGGGCCCTAATAGCCCTGTGTGCCTGTCCTGGTGAGATGTGATCCCTATGCTAGGTGTACCTGTGTGTGGTACTTCCGGAAACACTACCCTAAGCATAGGGCAGGGTGGTCAGGGCAGTCAGGACAGAAATGTCACGCCTTATTCCACTCCTGCTACAGACACGACATCTTTTTCGGGGTGACGGTTGGGTTGAGGTACCGGCAACGACATTGGGGAAATGTCGCTCGTGTAGACGGCTAACTACACTGGTGGATGGGGCCACGGAACCTCCTGGGTACAGGAGGTTCTCGATGATCTTTTCCTGAAATTTGAGGAAGGATCCAGTTCTCCCAGCCTTATTGTAGAGAACAAAACTATTATACAGAGCCAATTGAATCAAATATACAGACACCTTCTTATACCAGCGTCTGGTTCTGCGGGAAACTAAATACGGAGACAACATCTGGTCATTGAAGTCCACCCCTTCCATGTGAAGGTTATAGTCGTGGACTGAGAGGGGCTATTCAATGACACGGGTTGCTCGCTCAATTTGTATTGTCGTGTCTGCGTGAATGGAGGAGAGCATGTAAACGTCACGCTTGTCTCTCCATTTCACCGCGAGCAGTTCTTAGTTACACAAGGCAGCCCTCTCCCCCCTTGCAAGACGGGTGGTAACGAGCCGTTGGGGGAAGCTCGCGCAACTAGTTCGCGCGGTGCCACAGGCGCCAATCTGTTCTAGAAACAAATGTCTGAAGAGGGCCACACTTGTGTAGACATTGTCCACATAAAGATGGTACCCCTTGCCGAATAAGGGTGACACCAAGTCCCAGACTGTCTTCCCACTGCTCCCCAGGTAGTCAGGGCAACCGACCGGCTCCAGGGTCTGATCTTTTCCCTCATAGATCTGAAATTTGTGGATATAGCCTGTGGCCCTTTCACAGAGCTTATACAATTTGACCCCATACCGAGCGCGCTTGCTTGGGATGTATTGTTTGGAGCCAAGGCGCCCGGTAAAATGTATTAGGGACTCGTCTACGCAGATGTTTTGCTCTGGGGTATACAAATCTGCAAATTTCTGGTTGAAATGGTCTATGAGGGGCCGAATTTTGTGGAGCCGGTCAAAAACTGGGTGGCCTCTGGGACGGGAGGCGGTGTTGTCGCTAAAGTGCAGGAAACGCAGGATGGCCTCAAAACGTGCCCTGGACATAGCAGCAGAGAACATGGGCATGTGATGAATTGAGTCCGTGGACCAATATGACCACAATTCATGCTTTTTAGTTAGACCCATGTTGAGGAGAAGGCCCAGAAAAATTTTAATTTCGGAAACTTGGACTGGTTTCCACCGGAAAGGCTGGGCATAATAGCTTCCCGGGTTGGCGGTTATAAATTGTGTGGCATACCTGTTTGTTTCGGCCATGACTATGTCTAAGAGCTCCGCAGTCAAGAACAGCTCAAAAAATCCCAGGGCCGAACCGATCTGAGCTGTCTCAACCCGAACTCCAGACTGGGCGGTGAAAGGGGGAACTACAGGTGCGGCTGAAGTTGGGGACTGCCAATCGGGGTTTGCCAGCACCTCAGGGATTATAGGGGGTTTACGGGCCCGTCTTTGCGGTGGCTGCGACGGGGTAACTACTGCTCGTGCCACCGTACCAGCTTCAACTGCCCTTCTGGTGCTCGCTACTTCACCAGGTTGTACGGCAGTGCTGGTACTGGGTCCAGGGAGGGCTGCGCTGCTGGTGTATGCCTCACCACGTAATCCGACAGCGCCAGCCCCACTCTGCTGCCCTTGAAGCGGATCCTGCGCAACCTGTGGTCTAGCGACACGGGGCCGGGTATGCCTGGTGCTATCAGGGACCTCAGTCTCCTCGTCCGAACTTTGGGTCAGAGAGCCACTGCTTTCTACAGGTTCATATTCTGACCCGCTAGAGTCTGTAGGCCTCTTCAGAAGAATACCCCCTAGCGAAGTACCGGAGGCAGCTGCGGTTGATAAAAAATATCAAAACTGATATTTTTTTTATCGCCGCAGCGCGTGTAAAGTGAATGTGCAGTGATCAAAAAAAATAATAATTTTTGTCACTGCGGTGGGGCGGGTGTGGGCGACCGATCAGGCCTGATCGGGCAAACACTGCGTTTTGGGTGGAGGGTGAACTAAAGTGACACTAATACTATTATAGATCTGACTGTGATCAGTTTTGATCACTTCCAGATACTATAAAAGTACAAATGCTGATTAGCGATACGCTAATCAGCGAATCGGTGACTGCGGTGCGGTGGGCTGGGCGCTAACCGATCCCTAAACTACCTAACCAAGGGGCCTAAACTATCCCTAAAACCTAACAGTCAATACCAGTGAAAAAAAAGTGACAGTTTACACTGATCACTTTTTTCCTTTCACTAGTGATTGACAGGGGCGATCAAAGGGTTAATTGGGGTGCAGGGGGTGATCTGGGGCTAAAGTGTGGTGTTGGTGCTACTCACTGTGAAGCCTGCTCCTCTGCTGGACTACTAACTATGGCAGCGCTGTTTCCCTCCCGCAGCAAGCCCCACGGGACTCCGGTATTAACTATGGCATTGCTGTTTCCTCTCCGCAGCAAGCTCCACAACACTTTGTTACTAACCATGGACATAACAACGCGACGCCCTCTGCATTATGCACTGGCGACCTTGGTAGTAAGTCTGTTAATGTTACAGCTATGTCTGCATTATATGGTAACACTATGAGTTTTCCCGAGCTTGTTCAATGTAACTCCCTCCAAACTGGCATTAGGGATGAGGGGGGTTACATCAATACCTCTGTGTCCTTCAAAACGCATAACAGGGATTTTTACCCCATTCAATCTCGATCAATTGCTTTGGACAAATATCAAGAATTGGTAGAGAAAGAATTATGTCTTCTACATGACACTTCTAGGACACAGAGATATTCCAATATGACCGCAGCAGAACAAATTGCTCTGCGAGATTTAGGAGCAAGGGAGGACATTATTATCAAGGAGGCAGACAAGGGGGGGTCCGTAGTTGTACTGGACAAGGGCTTATACGGATCCCTTGTTGCCACCATGTTGGATGATATCAGGGTTTATGTTCGCCTGCCAAGTGATCCTCTCAGGACCTTCCAATCGGAAATGAAGAAGCTCCTTGACTTTGGGGTGTCATGTGGCTGTCTCAGTGTCAGGGAGCAGGAATACATCTTTGTGGAACATCCTATAGCTCCTATCTTTCATGCATTACCCAAAGTCCACAAAGATGTATTCCCTCCACCCCTCAGACCCATTGTGGCTGGTATAGGCTCATATTCTGAGCGCTTCTCTAAATGGGTGGACTCCTTGCTACAGCCACTGATGCCACTCATTCCAGGGTTTCTCAAGGATACCAGAGCAGTGTTACAAGCGTTTGCTGATTTTGAGTGGAGGGATAACTATTCGTGGATAACAGCGGACATTACGTCCCTATACACCAACATTCCCCATAATTTGGCCGTTATTTCGCTGAGGTGGTTTTTTGAACATTACAGTGATTATACCCAGGTACTCAGGGAATATGTTGTCCACGTGGTGGACTTCCTCCTCAGGCACAATTATTTCTTGTTTGGTGAGAATTTTTATTTGCAGGTGTCGGGGGTGTCGATGGGGGCCAAGTTCTCTCCCTCCATTGCTAATAGTTCTATGGCGTCGTGGGAGGGACACTTTCTCCTCATCGACACCCTCCCACTCCTGGACCACCTACTCTGGTATGGACGTTACATCGATGACCTACTGATGGTGTGGTCTGGTGATGTGACGTCCATACCAGAGCTTATGGAATATTTCAATTCCAAGGTGGATGATATACAATTTGTCTTTCATACTCATCAAACTGAGATCCAATTTTTGGATTTGTGCCTGAGGGGGGAGTCTTCCACTCGTACAGTTAACACATTCACCCACCGTAAACAATTAGCTGGGAATACCATACGTTTGGCCCAGTCATGTCATCCCTCCCATACCATCCACAGTATCCCCAGGGGTGAACTGATACGTGCCCGCCGTAACTGCTCCGATCAGAGGGCTCAGGATCCGTCCTGGCACACAATGTAAGTCAATGGGGACGGATCAGTTTTTACTGATACAATCTGGCACAATAGAAAACGGATCCGTCCCCCATTGACTTTCAATGTTGTTCAATGCGGATCCGTCTTGGCAATGTTACAGATAATACAAACTGATCCGTTCTGAATGGATGCAGACAGTTGTATTATCTGAACGGATCTGTCCATGATGGATCCGCACAAAACGTGAGTGTAAAAGTAGCCTAAGCAGAGATCTTGAAGATGGTGAGGAACTGAAGCATCAAGTCCATTAGAAAGCCGTAGAACTTCTCATTTAGCTTTAACCTGACACTTGGAAACCCATGTGACTAGAGTACAAGACATGATGTGACCGAAGGAGATGGAATCCAACCTTGTCTTTCCACAAATTTGGTTAAACACCCCAATTTCTCACAGTACCAATTCAATAAAATATTGAGACGGGGGAACCTCAACAGCCTGCAGTACCCACTGCAAACAACGAGTCGGCCACCCATAGACAAATATTGCATAATCTTCTCCTGAAAGAGTATCCCGAAGTCCTGCATGGGGACTGTGTGTAGATCCAGGAGGAAGGACAGCGAACACCTGAAACTCTGTACAGATGTGTTCCTCATGTCTCATGACCCCATCCAGAAGACCTGATAAAGAGGAAAAGCCAAATTAAACTTGTTTTTACTCAAATATGACTCATTCTTATTTTTTGTCTGAACTTTTGGATGGCCAATCCAGAGATGGGTCAAGGTTGGTTGGCACAAGCCCCCGAGCAATTTCAAAACCAGCAGAAATGTGATTGAGGCTTTAGATGTTACTGGAGTGAGTGAGAACAGAACAAGATCTCTGACGCCAAGTCTTTTTTTTTTTTTTTGTGTGTGTGTGTGTGTGTGTATATATATACATTTTTTTTTATTGATATTTTTGTCACTTGCAGGACATGTCCCAGCAGACCCTGTGGCATACGTGCTCCATCCTCCTTCCCGGCGTGGATCTGGCCTCATAAGGATGCCTGCACCTCCCGTTGGGTTCCCTCCCAGCTTTGACACGTTTCCACTTCACCAAATCCTTAACACGTGAGGCGAGTGCATCTGGCGCCATGTTCTCAGGTCGGACAGACAAGCGGTGCTTCTTCATGTGTTTGGCCGCCTCTCAGCTGCTGTTTATCTTGCTGTTGTATCGGCGTGGAGCCTCCAGCATGTTTCAGGGAATTTTCGGAGCCTATTCTGTATGGGATTATTCGAAAACCCATGACGTCTACACCAACCTGAGCCTATTCATTCCGAACCCCGAAGCCGCAAAGACTCGGTACTGTCCCATCAGGTCTCCCATACTTGGTAGGTTTCTTATCTATAAATCCTGGTCCAGGCAACTGGTGTGGTGACCACTGAGATTTTGGAGGGTGTCTATGGGTATTTGTGCTGATGAGGTAAAGACGAAGTCTGGCTCAGTTGTCATTCTACTCTATCCCAAACGTGTTGGATGGGGCTGAGGTTAGGGTTCTGTGCACCCGCCAAACTTGTCACCCCATGTCATTACGGCTTTGTGCACATGGGCCACCCGTAAAGTTGCGTGTGACTTTAATATTAACCTTGGCTGGAAATAAGGGGCTGAGCCCCAGGGAGCAACCTCCTCCCCAGTACTATGCAGTATGGTAGGTAACATTCTCCAAGCTTCATCCAAACCCATATTCTTCCAGATAGAGAGATGGGATTAATCACTGCAGGGAATACGTTTCCACTACTCCCAGAGATGACATGCTTTACACCACTCCAGCAGACCCTTGCCATTGAGCTTAGGCTTGTGTGCAACTTGCTCCACCATGGAAACCCCCATCTCATGAAGCTTCTCAGACACCGTTCTTGTGCAGCCTGGATCTCTGCAGTGAGTGATACAACGGAGGATAGGTATTTTTTATTTATTTATTTATTTATTTTTTACACCAGATGCTTCAAACCTTTGGCCGTCGATACATAAATCTAGGAAAAATCCCCCTTCAAGGGCTCAAAATGCGCAAGCATCTTATTTTTTTCCTTGAGATCAGGGTCATCAAAGACCAGAAAGTGCTGTATGTGTCAAACTTGACATCTCGATGGGCTGCTGTCTGGTCTTCTCCGATTTACAAGCCTAGGTGACTACATCAGCAGGTTCCCTAGACTCTCCTTCTATCTCCCCATCACGTGAAGGCAGTCTCATTTTTACACTAATTAGGCTTCCTGGTGGGTGAGATGAGAGACGAGCAGGTGCCCCAGGGCAGGAATGGCCATTTCACCCCACACCAGGGAAGGGCAGGAACTAATGTTGGTGAGGAGTAAGGCCCCGGCAGAGCTCTACCCAGATTATTTCCTATTACCATGCCAGTAGAAATTGGTAGAGTGCTTAGCCTTAGAAAAATAGAAGGGGTTATCTGAGATTAGAGGGGAGTTTATTAAAACCTCAGTTTCAGACGTGTACACTGGAGTAAGATGCGCCAAGAGGTGCAGACCTCTCACTAAATTGGCACATCTTGCGGCAGTCTGTGCACTACAAAAGTAAATCTGCACCAGCTGTGGGCGCTTACAAGCTACATCAGTTTTTGGTGTAAATTATAGTAAATATGTTGGTCAGTGGAAGTCACATCTATTCAAAAAAGGTGACATAAAATAGAAAAAAAAATAATTTTTTTGTGAAAACCCAGCCTTTTTTTTTTTTTTTTTTTTGGTGCTGCTTTTGAATTTTTTTTTTTTTTTAAATCTCTGACTATCGTGGAATGCTGTTCCCTGAATGAATGGGGCTAATGGTCGAGCATGTGCGCTGCAGCTCCATTCATTCTCTATGCAGCTGCCAGAGATGGACCCTTTTAAGGCGAGATGAAGTACATTATCTCACTTGTATGCTTTCTATAGGACAAGTTGTTTGCTGTGGTTCTGAGCGGTAAAGAATGCGCTGTACCCTCACACATCAGAGGCTTTGACAGCGTCTCCCCCGCGTACGAAAAGCAGAATGTCCGGCTTAAAGGTCACATCTGACACTGCACTTACTTTAAGAAATGGAAGGTGTTTGGGCTTAAAAGGTCAACATACAGATAAAGCCGTCAAGAGGGATTTGTCTACTTGCCTCTTTTGATATGGGAAAACCTCAAAATGAGGGATCGGACTCGGTACACATATATTGAGACTTTTTAACCGTTGTTGGGGGATGGGCACGCTTTCTGGTGGTAGATAAATTAATATTTTATTGCTTAAAGGGGTTGTTGCTTTGGACGGTCCCATTTTTTTTTTCTCCTCATTACGAGGATCATCCGAAAATGAGACAGACATGTGAGGGTGTGCTATAGTCAATGTCCAGATCACTGCCCATGAACCCAAAAACTGCCACCAGCCTTCGGGAACCTTTCCAGGTAGCATGAAATTAAGGCTACATCTAGGTATACACCAGGTGCGGGCACGCTAGTAGCAGAACTTCCAGAATGCCCAGGAGAGACGAGCATGATGAATGCAGTATACAAGGGGTTAAATCCAGAGACAAGCCAGGAGAGTAGTCAGCATCCACAAGGATAATCCAAACAAGCGGCCCCGAACGCATCCGTCCAGCCCTAATGCATTCTGAGTGGATGCGGATCCGCTCAGAATGCATCAGTCTGGCAGCGTTTGTCCTCCGCTCCGCTCAGCAGGCGGACACCTGAAAGCAGCTTGCAGCGTTCGGATGTCCGCCTGGCCGTGCGGAGGCAAACGGATCCGTCCAGACTTACAATGGAAGTCAATGGGGGCGGATCCGTTTGAAGGTGACACAATATGGTGCAATTTTCAAACGGATCTGTCCCCCATTGACTTTCAATGTAAAGTCTGGACGGATCCGTCTGCGGCTACTTTCACACTTAGAATTTATTTTACAATATAATGCAGACGGATCCGTTCTGAACGGATCCATCGTCTGCATTATATGAGCGGATCCGTCTCAGACGGATCCGCTCTGAACGCAAGTGTGAAAGTACAATACAATCGTGTTCAGCGGCTCACCTTGCCTCTTCACAAAGACCTGGTGCTCACTCCATGGATTCACCCAAATCCGGTTAAAAAAGTGCAAAGTAATATAGTAACTGGAGGGCACTCAATTATCAGAGAACATCAGGGCAGGATGTCAGTAATCCCAATTTATTACCTAAAATAATGTCTAAAATGGTGACAGAGCTAAAACCGTACTCACATATATCTAAAAACATGCAACTGAAAACATGCAATTAAAAACATACACATAAAGCAAAATTGACCGCACAGTAAAATGTCCACACAATCCGTGTAGGGCTGCAATGTCCGTATGCAACTCAGGTCAGGTGTATGACCGCATGTATGCAGATTCAATTAGTGTGCAAACTCAGCAGGCAGTATAGGTCAAATGTTCAACCAATATAGTCTTGTCCAAAACTTCATACAGGCCCCATAGGGTAAAGTACATTACCCCTCCTGCGTCCCCTTGATCTTGCTCCAGCCACTTGGACTTAGGTCTATAACGCGGCGTCCCACGTGACCTGACTGCGTCCCACGTGATGCACGTAGCTGTTGTAAGGCTGGTCAGTGCGCTGGGGCCTAAGATCCGGACCGTATGGTTGTATCCGCACTGGAGATCACTCTCTGGGGGTCCGAGGGGTACGGTGACTTTTGGTACTGTCACCTCAGAGTTCCAATGGAAAGTCCTGTGCTGTCATGAACCAAACCGGACGCGTTTCGGGGATCAAGCCCCTTCCTCAGCGGTAATGACAGGTTCCATAGGCATTTTCCCTTTTATACCCTCCTTTCTTGAGCAGAGCATTCTGGGACCTCGATCGCATTGAGATCCCGGTGTGGATCAGTTCATTTGAAGCCGTGCTCATTTCATATACACTTGCACCTGCGATAATTGATAAATCCACCATATACATTATTATCCTTCCCTGTATAAATTATACAGCCCTTCTCTTCTATCACCACCTCTCTAGGGGTCAGTCTGTATGTACATGATCCATAAATGGAAAAAACACATGCGGTTTTAAAAAAACGCATATGCGTTTTTTATGCGTTTTTTTTTTTTACACCATTTTCAACAACATAATGTGTGTCAACAATATAAATCAATAAATATGACTAAAACTCATAATAAGACTAAAATGTCACTATAATGAATTCAAACAATCACTTGAATCCACCCATACTCTATACTTCGCGAGTTGGGTTCTAGTAGTACCAGGGGAGTTGTCGGGGGGAGAGGGGATCCAAGTGCTGATAAACAGCCAAACTTTTATCCCCTGTCCCCTCCGGACAACGCCCCATTATCACACTTGATCACAGGAACCCGAACAGCTCCATTTCCGCATTCAGACCTTTTGGGGCCAACGTGTCAAATTCAAAAATCCTCCGGAATTCTTGTCTAGACATACGGGTCACAGAGTTGCCACCTCTTTTCGAATGATATACCTTTTCAATCGCTGTAAAGCGCAGAGAGGTTGGGTCACAATTGTGGAAGACCTTAAAGTGTTTGGAGAGTGAGTGCAACTCATCTCCCTTCAAGATCTTCAACACGTGCTCCCTCACTCTCTTATTTAGGGGCCTTTTTGTTCTGCCTACATATTGTTTACGGCATGAACATTCAAGGAGATATATGACATTCTGGGAGTCACAAGTTAGTGTTTCCCTAATCTCAATCTCAAAATCATTTTGAGAAGATTTGACCTTTGTAGTCTTTTGGGGAAAAGATGTGCCTTTACAATTCAAACACCTTCCACACCTAAAAAACCCTTTTGTTGTCATCCACATAGAACCCGTTGGGGTCTTCTGTTGTTTAATTGTGGGAGCTATTCTCGATGCTAAATTATTAGCTTTGGTATATGTTATTTGTGGGGATTCTGTGAGGAAAGGGCCCAGGAGCTTGTCTTCTAATAGGAAATGTCAATATTTTCGGACTACTCTCCCCACCTGTTTATGTTGTGTGTGAAATGGTAAGATGAGTCTCAAAATTTCCTTTTGTGGAGTTGTCTCTTTTAATCTAAAGAAAGAATCCCTTTCCATACCCCTTACTTTATTAATAGCTTCCATGATAATCGTGGGTGGGTACTCCTTCTCCAAAAATTGGTCTCTTAATGTCGCGGCCTCCAATTCAAATCGTTCCCCTTGTGTACAATTGCGCTTTAACCTCCTAAACTGGCTGACTGGTATATTAGTCAGCCATCTGGGCAGGTGGCAACTTGAAAACCTGATATAGCTATTCCTAACGACCATTTTAAAATGGGTACTACAAATAATTTGGGACCCCTCCACTTTTAAATTAATGTCCAGAAACGTGGCCTCTCTATTTCTTATATCTGGAGTAAACTTCAAATTCCTGTCATTCTGATTAATATCAATTAAAAACATATTCAAAGATTCCTGATCACCCTGCCAAATAAAAAATACGTCGTCGATGTATCGCCGCCAGAGCACCAGACTCGTCCCCAGTCTCGGACGGATGATGTCGTCTTCCCATTGGGCCAAAAATAAATTGGCATAACTGGGGGCGAATCTGGTGCCCATGGCGGTACCTGTCAATTGTAAAAAGAACTGGTCCTCAAACATGAAATAGTTATGTGACAAAATAAACTGAACTGCCTCCACAATAAAACCAATTTGTGCTTCTTCCAGACCACTATTGCTTTTAAGTTGTCTATTCAGAGCTTCTAAGGCACTCAGCTCTATATGCCTCTGTGTCCAAGATCACAACAGCTCCACCCTTATCTGCAGGGTGTATTGTCACATCGTGATCCCTCTGCAGCTGTTTAATTGCCTCAATCTCCTTCCTGCTAAGGTTATTTTTATTGCTGGGTTTCATTTGTCTCAGTTCTCTTTCTACATTCACCCTGAAGGCCATCATTTTGTCACTTATTTCCTGCCTGGGGTATTTCTTTGATCTTTCCCTTAAAGTCGTATGTGGATATCTATCCGGACCAATATCTATTGGGTCCTGTGGGCATACAGGGTTCTTCAGAAAATATTTCTTCAGGCATAATTTCCTGATTAACTTCTCTATCCCAATGTAGGTCGCAAATTTGTCGATGGGCTTAGTCGGTGCAAATTTCAATCCTTTATTTAAGAGGGAAATCTGTGCTTCTGTGGGTTTCATCTTACTAATATTAATTATGTTCGATGTGTCCTGTGTACATAGGGGTTGTGTCTTTTTCCGTGAGTGTCTCCCTCTCTGTGTCTTTTCTGTGCGTTGTAATGGTGAGGCCTCTGTGGTGATCTGTTCTGATAAGTGATTGGACCCTGATAATTGTCCTCTAATCTCCGTGGTGAGTGTCTCTTGTGTATTGCTTGGCGGTGCCTCAAATTGTAGTCGTGTTGCCTGGTATGTTGATACCTCTGTGTTTGATTCCGTGTTTGTCGACGTGGAGGGGAAGGTGTGCAGGATTTTCTGATCCTGTGGTGTGGGGGAGTCCCATCTAAAAAAAAGGGGGGAAGCCAAGGCCTCAAATCTATTAGAGGTTGGAATATTAACATGGTCCCGTGTTCTTCCATATTCCCCACCTTAGCAGGAAGGAGATTGAGGCAATTAAACAGCTGCAGAGGGATCATAATGTGACAATACGCCCTGCAGATAAGGGTGGAGCTGTTGTGCTCTTGGACACAGAGGCATATAGAGCTGAGTGCCTTAGGCAGCTAAATGATGTTGGCACCTATAAGAGACTGGGGAGGGACCCGACAGATGATTTTTTCCAAAAATTAACTAAGTTAAGCCGGAAAGGAGTAGAGGGAACCTTCTTATTAGAACAGGAAACTCGGTTTATCTTGGGTACAGAGAGGAGGATCCCGGCCTTCTACTGTATTCCCAAGATCCATAAGGATTTAACATCCCCTCCCGGTAGACCGATTGTTTCAGAGATCAAGTCCCTCTCGGCCAACTTATCACAGTATATAGATAATTGGCTTCAACCAGTGGTTAAGAAAGTCCCATCATATATTAGAGATACAACGGACATAATTAAAACTATAGAATCGTTGAAATGGGATGAACACTGGATTATGGGCACCTTGGACGTTAGTTCATTATACACGATTATTGAACATACCAAGGGCCTAGAAGCTCTGAATAGACAACTTAAAAGCAATAGTGGTCTGGAAGAAGCACAAATTTGGTTTTATTGTGGAGGCAGTTCAGTTTATTTTGTCACATAACTATTTCATGTTTGAGGACCAGTTCTTTTTACAATTGACAGGTACCGCCATGGGCACCAGATTCGCCCCCAGTTATGCCAATTTATTTTTGGCCCAATGGGAAGACTACATCATCCGTCCGAGACTGGGGACGAGTCTGGTGCTCTGGCGGCGATACATCGACGATGTATTTTTTATTTGGCAGGGTGATCAGGAATCTTTTGAATATGTTTTTAATTGATATTAATCAGAATGACAGGAATTTGAAGTTTACTCCAGATATAAGAAATAGAGAGGCCACGTTTCTGGACATTAATTTAAAAGTGGAGGGGTCCCAAATTATTTGTAGTACCCATTTTAAAATGGTCGTTAGGAATAGCTATATCAGGTTTTCAAGTTGCCACCTGCCCAGATGGCTGACTAATATACCAGTCAGCCAGTTTAGGAGGTTAAAGCGCAATTGTACACAAGGGGAACGATTTGAATTGGAGGCCGCGACATTAAGAGACCAATTTTTGGAGAAGGAGTACCCACCCACGATTATCATGGAAGCTATTAATAAAGTAAGGGGTATGGAAAGGGATTCTTTCTTTAGATTAAAAGAGACAACTCCACAAAAGGAAATTTTGAGACTCATCTTACCATTTCACACACAACATAAACAGGTGGAGAGAGTAGTCCGAAAATATTGGCATTTCCTATTGGAAGACAAGCTCCTGGGCCCTTTCCTCACAGAATCCCCACAAATAACATATACCAAAGCTAATAATTTAGCATCGAGAATAGCTCCCACTATTAAACAGAAGACCCCAACAGGTTCTATGTGGATGACAACAAAAGGGGTTTTTAGGTGTGGAAGGTTTTTGAATTGTAAAGGCACATCTTTTCCCAAAAAGACTACAAAGGTCAAATCTTCTCAAAATGATTTTGAGATTGAGATTAGGGAAACACTAACTTGTGACTCCCAGAATGTCATATATCTCCTCGAATGTTCATGCCGTAAACAATATGTAGGCAGAACAAAAAGGCCCCTAAAAAAGAGAGTGAGGGAGCACGTGTTGAAGATCTTGAAGGGAGATGAGTTGCACTCACTCTCCAAACACTTTAAGGTCTTCCACAATTGTGACCCAACCTCTCTGCGCTTTACAGCGATTGAAAAGGTATATCATTCGAAAAGAGGTGGCAACTCTGTGACCCGTATGTCTAGACAAGAATCCCGAGAATCCCGGAGGATTTTTGAATTTGACACGTTGGCCTCAAAAGGTCTGAATGCGGAAATGGAGCTATTCGGGTTCCTGTGATCAAGTGTGATAATGGGGCGTTGTCCGGAGGGGACAGGGGATACAAGTTTGGCTGTTTATCAGCACTTGGATCCCCTCTCCCCCCGACAACTCCCCTGGTACTACTAGAACCCAACTCGCGAAGTATAGAGTATGGGTAGATTCAAGTGATTGTTTGAATTCATTATAGTGACATTTTAGTCTTATTATGAGTTTTAGTCATATTTATTGATTTATATTGTTGACACACATTATGTTGTTGAAAATGGTGTAAAAAAAAAAACGCATATGCGTTTTTTAAAACCGCATGAGTTTTTTCCATTTATGGATCATGTACATACAAACTGACCCCTAGAGAGGTGTTGATAGAAGAGAAGGGCTGTATAATTTATACAGGGAAGGATAATAGCCTTACAACAGCTACGTGCATCACGTGGGACGCAGTCAGGTCACGTGGGACGCCGCGTTATAGACCTGAGTCCAAGTGGCTGGAGCAAGATCAAGGGGACGCAGGAGGGGTAATGTACTTTACCCTATGGGGCCTGTATGAAGTTTTGGACAAGACTATATTGGTTGAACATTTGACCTATACTGCCTGCTGAGTTTGCACACTAATTGAATCTGCATACATGCGGTCATACACCTGACCTGAGTTGCATACGGACATTGCAGCCCTACACGGATTGTGTGGACATTTTACTGTGCGGTCAATTTTGCTTTATGTGTATGTTTTTAATTGCATGTTTTCAGTTGCATGTTTTTAGATATATGTGAGTACGGTTTTAGCTCTGTCACCATTTTAGACATTATTTTAGGTAATAAATTGGGATT
Source organism: Bufo gargarizans (assembly GCF_014858855.1). Lineage (NCBI taxonomy): Eukaryota > Metazoa > Chordata > Amphibia > Anura > Bufonidae > Bufo > Bufo gargarizans. The sequence goes on along the minus strand of NC_058082.1, from coordinate 302,084,527 downwards.
ACTGACATCCTGCCCTGATGTTCTCTGATAATTGAGTGCCCTCCAGTTACTATATTACTTTGCAAGTGTGAAAGTAGCCTAAGTCGCACAGTACAGAGCCAATTACAATCACAGCCAGCAATGATACGAAACAGCTGACTTTAATCCCCCGCCTGGCTCCAGGATTGGACAGAGTCAGAAATCAGATTGACTCGGTTTCCAGTCACACTAACAGGTCCATCATCCGGATAGGATAGGTCATCAATATCAGATCGGCAGGGGCCTACACTCCCACCGATCGGCTGTTTAAAGAGAACACAGCGTTGGTGCAAGCGCTGTGTTCTCTTCTCGGTTTTCCGTCGACATTGCGACAACTGACCAACTGCTTGAAGAGCATGCAGTGCTCGTGGTCTCCATTTCACAACTCCGCCCTTCAATGGGACTGCTCCTTCCTAGTCAAGTTAATAGGACGGAGCCGTCCCATTGAAGTGAATGGGCACTGCAAAGCTGTAATTACACTTGCTGGCCGCTGCAGTGTCGACGGTTAATGGATCTGATGTTGAGGAGCTATCCTGAGGATAGGTCATCAATATAACAAAAGCGGGCAACCTCTTTAACTGGAATGGAGAGCTGCGGTAACTGAATTGATAGTTTTTTAGCAACCTGCAAATCCAGAAAATTAGCTCCCGACCCACAATCAACAAAACCCCTACACACAACCATATTTTCAGAATTTAAGATAGAAAACTTGCAACAAAACATTCTTGGAAAGAATGGGGAAATACCTGGCTGCCTAGGTGGTCTTCCCAAGAACTACCTAGAGGTTGGCGTTTGCCAGCTTGGAACTATTCTTGAGCATATGGCCAGCATCTCCATAGTAATTCAACAGGACTCGCTGCTCCTGGGCCGATATGGTGGATCCTAGCTGCATAGGTTCCTCAGATGACAAGGAATGGATCTTAGATTTTAATGGAATAGGCTGCAAAGAAATGAACTCCTTTGTTACGCTTCTTTAGACATCTATCACTTCTGATGGCTAGAGTCATAGCTTCCTTGAAGGACATCGCTGCAAATAATTTTACAAATTCCTTCAAACGCTCAGATAAACCTTGATGGAAATTACAAGGAAGAGCTAGGTTATTCCACTGGGAAGCAATAGACAATCTCCTAAATTCAGAACAGTAATCTTCAACAGGAAGACCACCCCTGCCAGAGAGAGGAGATTAGTTTAAGCCAGGGACTTGTGATCGAGTTTGTCAGATGGCAAACCCAAAGCTGCAAAAACAAAGTCTCTGCAGATTTCAGTTCTGGGGCATTAAGATCCAGAGAAAAGGACCAGACCTGAGGATCTCCTGTAGAAGAGGCATAACGAATCCCGTTCATTGCTGCTAAGTTCCTGGTGAAAGAGGCCTCAAACGGAAATACAGCTTGCAACTCTCCTGAAATGTTACAAACTATTTCAAATTATCAGAAAATCAATCAGGAAGGTTTACCTTTTGAAGTAGCTGGATTTGGAATGGTACCTGCAGTAACATTTTGTCCATTTTGATTTTGAAATCTTTTCAGCCAGATCCAGGACCAGCTGGGTTAAGCCCTGCATTTGGTCCACAACACAATGAATCTGCTCCATCCTGGGCCTGTGAGATGTTCCCCGTCCTAACCACCGCTAGTGAACCCAAAAACTGCCACCAGCCTTCTGAAACCTCTCCAAGTAGTATGAAACTAAGGCTGCCCCTAGGTATTCACCAGAGTCCGCCATGAGACAGGATCACTTGGCTGCTGGGGACCCAGGATTAGTGATGGCCTTGCGGTTCGACTGGCGGTCGGTTCGCGGCGAACTTTGGGCATTCACGATCCGCCGAACATGCGAACATATGGCGATGTCCACGCGCGCCATATTCTTTTGCATTGCGCCGAACTTTGACCCATGACACATCCATCAGGTGGCACAGGACAGCCAATTGAGACGTTTCAGCACATGGACAAACCCCCACCCTATAACAGAACCCGATATGTGAGCCATTTTACATTGTGTTTTGCCATTGTAGGGAGAGGTTGCATTTCGGAGCAGGGACAGACTGTTAGGAACTTGGGGACACCAAACGCTAGCTAATAGGGCCAGAAAAGTCCTTTTCAGGACTGGTAACATTGTACTATCGATAGGTGTGATACACAGAGGGGTGTGATATACTTATAATATACTTTTTAATATAGAAAGTATATTATAGTGCATTTGTATGCTTCCAGATAATACTCATTTGAGAGCTGCGATCTATCAGCTTCCACAAAATAGTGATAGAGGTTTTCCATATACCTGCGTCCACAAAATTACTGCTTGAGGGTGACATACCAGCTTCAACTAACAACTGATTGAGGCCTGCCATATATCAGCTTCCACAAAATAGTGATTGAGGTTTTCCATATAGCTGCGTCCACAAAACGTATGCGTTAACAGATGCCTCAGACTGATGCCGTACAGTGGCGTCCGTTCAGCATACAGTTCCATGGTAGAAAAAAAATTAACGTTAATGTATGCATTTTTTTTATGGACTCAGGATACAAAAACGTAAGAGTTCTGCACATTTGTATACATCAAACCGATGGGAAATAAAAAATTTCTAGGCTCCAGCAGGGCACATTTTAAGAGTTTCCCTTTTAAGACGCATAAAAATGGCCCCTGATTAAAATACATATTTTTGGGGGGAATGATATATATATCACTGTCCATGTTGTGGGACTATTTGTGTACTTCTAGTAAGTGTTTGCTGGCTGCAAATTATGACCTGAAGGTTTTTTAGGTTCACCTGCAATTAAAGTGGATGTGACCCTTCGTGAACATTTGATCGCGAATCGTCCCAGCCAATGTTCGTCCATCACTACCGAGGATACATCTGCAGAGCTTGATAGCAGAATACTGGTGTGGGCACATTACTAGCAGACTTCTAGAATGACCATGGAGGGAAAATAGAAGTAAACAAGCAGGGACAAAAAACAGGAGTGAGAAACCTGATGAATGCAGTACATGAGAGGTTAAATCCAGAGACAAGCCAGGGTCGATCACCAGGAGAGTAGAAGAAAGCAGAATCCGCAGCCACAAGGATAGTACAAAAAACTATCCAGAAGTCAAAAACTGGAGAAGGAAGTTGCACAGGACAGAGCCTAGAGAAGACAAACGCAATCACAGGCAATGATACAAAGCAGCTGACTTAAAGAGGACCTTTCACTAGAATAAAAAATCTAAACAAACCATACAGACGTGGAGAGCGGCGCCCAGGGATCTCCCTGCACTTACTGTTATACCTGGGCACCGCTCCGTTCTCCCGGTATAGCCTCCAGTATCTTCATATGTTAGGCTCCAACAAGTGGAACCTGCCGGTGTCTCCTCCCATGCTGTAGCGCTGGCCAATCGCAGCGCTCAGCTCATAGCCTGAGAGTTTTTTTTTTCTCTCAGGCTATGAGCTGAGCGCTGCGATTGGCCAGCGCTACAGCATGGGAGAATGAGATGCCGGCAGGTTCAACTGGGTGGAGCCTTACATATGAAAATACCGGAGGCTATACCGGGAGAACTGTGACCTTCCCTTCCTGTTAGGATTCTTGGACTATAAAAAGATCATAAAGTGTTCCCTTGCTAGGACCCCCAGCGATCAGCTGTAATCATTGGGGAAACGTGGCAGTAAGTGTTCTCTGCAGCGCAACCACAGGGAATATGAAACAGTACAAAACACGTCAGTCCTGTGTCCCAGTGAGGACAAGTACTTGCGCTGCTGCAGGCTCCGTGGTAGTGTGGTAGGTATTCACACTCAATGCGATTAATAGAAGGGGGTTGGAGCCGCGCTGCTCTAGATTAGATTCCCGGTCAGTGATGAATAGTGTCGGGCTCCACACGCCTTTACTCTGACACTCTAACAGGGTCCGGTCTTCCAAGCACAGTAGCCTCTGTGAGGTTCAAAGGACAGGCAAAATAGTGAAGTACCCTTTACTAGATGGTATAAAAAAGGTTTTAATCTACTCACAACAGAGTTGTTCAACAAAGGCATATAATGATTCCACGTTACAACGTCTCGTTCCTGCCCGACCCGGGTTTCGCTGCTTCGCTTCCGGGTCGGGCAGGAACGAGACGTTGTAACGTGGAATCATTATATGCCTTTGTTGAACAACTCTGTTGTGAGTAGATTAAAACCTTTTTTATACCATCTAGTAAAGGGTACTTCACTATTTTGCCTGTCCTTTGAACCTCACAGAGGCTACTGTGCTTGGAAGACCGGACCCTGTTAGAGTGTCAGAGTAAAGGCGTGTGGAGCCCGACACTATTCATCACTGACCGGGAATCTAATCTAGAGCAGCGCGGCTCCAACCCCCTTCTATACAGGGAATATGAAGCATTACACATGTAATGTAGGACAGGACAGGTCCTCTAGAGACGTGCTTGTTGTAACCGCGGTCAAACTCTGACTAAGAGATGAGGATTAGTGTTGATAGAGCATGTTCGGCCGAACACCAGTTCGGCTCAGGCATCTTGATGCTTGGCACATGGTGGTATTCGGCCGAATACCGCAGGTGTTCGAGCACATTGCTTGAGCCTCCTCCACGCACGTTTGTTGGCTGCTACGCAGCCTATAAACATGCAGGTAAGTACTTGTCCGAGACCCAAAAATCCTTTTAAGTACTATTGTGTTTGTCAGCAATATCTATTTTTTAGCGCATCCTGCGCTAAATAGTGTGCAATAGTTAGGCTGCTGCAGACAGTGACATTATCTGCGCTAAATCTCCTGTGAAACGTGTGCGCATCCCAAAAATTTGTGACATCCAATGTACTTTTTGCCATAGACGGTGTCCACTGCGGACAGTGACATTAGCTGCGCTACAGCTCCTGTGTAACGTTTCCACATCCCAAATACCTGTGACATTACCTTTAATTTATATTAGCCGCTGTTGACATCAGCGACATTATCTGCAGTATTTCTCCTGTGTAACGTGTGCGCATCCCAAATACCTGTGACATTCCCTGTAATTTTTTATTAGCTGCTGCTGACATCAGCAACATTATCTGCGGTATATTTCCTGTGTGACGTTTCCACATCCCAAATACCTTTTTTAATTTTTTGTTGCATACGCTTACAAATCCTACGCTACTGTACCTAGCTTCATGTCCCAGTTTGCAGGGCGGCACAGGACAACACTCTAAAAAGTCAGACCAGTGCGACCAGGTGGTCGGTTGGATTGCAGCAGACAATGCTTCCAAGTCGGTTAAGCACAACCCTGTCTTCCACAAAGTCCAGTCTCAGTAGCCAAGAGTCTGGTCAACAGAATCCTCACCCTGATCCTCTTTCCTCCCACCATGGAGAGTCTTGCCAAACAAATTATCCCACACTTGGATATATTCCGAGGAGCTCTTTTCAGCGCCATTCCTTCATTTGGACCTCTCAACAAGCCCGCTTGAAGAGGGACATGAGATCTTGTGCCCTGATTTCCAAACTCTTGAGCATCCACAGTCACAAGAAGATGACGGTGGGGTAAGGCAATTAGTGTTTCACAAGGTGATTAGGGTTGAGCGAACCGAACTGTAACGTTCGATTTCATACCGAACTTTAGGATTTTTGGACCCTGGACCCGAACCTAAACTTTTCAGTAAAAGTCTGGTGATCAGTGATTTAATGGTGATTTTTGAAAGGCTGCAGGGCAGCCAGTCAACAAGCGTTTAACTTGTGTGCCCTTAGAAGCCATCACAACGCCGCACGTCACTCTGCTGTTACTAGTGTAGGGATAGGATGCTGCTGCTGTGAGGGAGAGAATAGGAAAGAATCTATTTGATATCACATCACCACTTGTTATTAACTCTGTGATCTACTGCGATTTTATTTTGTAGTTGCAGTGCAACATTTTTGTACCCTGCCCTGAAGCCAGTGACACAGAAAAATACGTTGTATCCGTCTGTTAGTTAGGTGGGCGTTGGCAGCCATTTTGTGCAACAGCAGTGCACCAGCACTGAATATGTGCCAGGGACAATCATTTAACCCTGTTCTATAAGTTTAGTGGGCAACATATGCCCATTTTTTTAAGTGCACCTGCACTGCGTATGTGCCAGGGGAAGGTAAAATAATATAGGGACTCCGTCTGTGAGTTCAGGGACCCAGGGGGTGACATATTCACATTTTTTTCTGTAAAGTACAATCCAAATAAATCCATCTGTTAGATTCTGTGGGGACAAATTATAATTTTTTTGCTATAAAGTAAATTTGCACCCTGCACTGCATTTGTGATCGTAAAAGAAAAATCAGTTAAATCCATCGGTTTAACTGTGGGTGAAAAAAATCATATATTTTTTTTCCATAAAGTACCTTTGCGGCCTTTGCTGCATTTGTGACAGTCCAATACAAGCGTTAAATACTGCTGTTATATTCTGGTTTTAAAAAAACACCCATTTTGTGCAAGACACTACATTTGCGGCCTCTGCTGCATTTGTGACAGTCTAATACAACCAGTCAATACTGCTGTTACATTATTGGTTGACAAATTAACATTTTTTGTGACCGTGAAGTAATTGTATAAAATTCGCCTGTCTCACTGTTGTGTGCCCTCCATAAATTTTTCCTCTTTATGATACCGGCACTGCCTTACTGTCAGTGAACTTAATTGTTGACTATTGGCGGTTACATTGTCGCCTGAAATAAACCATCTGTTAGTTTGGTTGGTGAACGCAAAGAATGAGTAGAGTGTCAAATAAGGGACGTGGCCCTGGTCGTGGTGCTGGTGTAGCTCCTGTTGCAGGGAGAGGACGTGGTCGATCTGTGCCAGCTACACGCAAAAGTGAAACACCTTCCTCAGGTACGAGTAGGCGACAGAACCTTCAGTGTTATTTGGTCGGGCCTAATGCGGCTCTACGAATGGTGAGGCCAGAACAAGTACAGACGATAGTAGATTGGGTGGCTGACAGGGCCTCCAGTTCCTTCACATTGTCTCCCACACAGTCCCCTGTTGAAAGATCAGAGTTGGTACCTACAGCCCGTGGCCATCTGTCTTTCAACTCACCCCCTTGCAAATCAGAGTAGCAGTCTGAGCCCCAAGTCATGCAGCAGTCTCTTATGCTTTTTGATGACTCTGCTGTCAGAGTTTCCGTGGGCCATCCACATAGCCCTGCACCAGAAGTGGAAGAGATTGAGTGCACTGATGCCCAACCACTTATGTTTCAGGATGAGGATATGGGAAGACCACCGCAGCACATCTCTGATGATGACGAAACACAGGTGCCAACTGCTGCGGCTTTCTGCAGTTTGCAGACCGACAAAGAGGGCAGGGGTAAAGAGTGGGTGGAAGATGATGTGGAGGATGATGAGGCCCCACATGGAATCAAGGTCATGCGAGTGACGTGTGCAGTTTGGAAGAAGAGGCGGTGCTCGCACAGAGGCACCAGCACAGCAAAAGAGGGAGCAGGGTACAAAATCGTCTGGTACATTCTCAGGTGACATTTAAAATTTTTTGCCGTATACAAACCCCTGCTCTGCATAGGTGACAGGGACCTAATTTTTTTAAATCGTCTGTTCAATTGGTGGGTGACATGAACGCAGTTTTGCAGTGAATAAACCCCTGCTCTGCATAGTTGACAGGGACCGAAATTTTTTAAAATTGTCTGTTGCATTGGTGGGTGACATTAACCCATTTTTGCCGATGAAAACCCCCTGCTCTGCATAGGTGACAGGGACTTAAATTTCAAAAATTTGTCTTTTAATTGACGTGCGCCCCCTCCTTTCATTCGATCCTTCCGCTTTAACAACTTGTCCCACATTTCGGCTCAATCACATTTCAGCCATTGACCTCCCTTGGATGTGGTATCCCTTTCTCACGCTCCCTCTCCGGCATGTATCCCTGATTCCCCGTTACCCGTGATCACCATGGTAGGCGCATGAAAGAACATCGAAAGTTGATAGCGAAGATATCCAATTGGAATAAGGCCATCACAGGGACATGCGACATGGTTGAGCAGTATGTGTGCACACACCTACACGTACTGACTGAAGGGTCTGCCCCCTTCAACTTCTGGGTCTCCAAATTAGGCCCATTGCCTGAGCTTGCCCTTTACGCCTTGGAGGTGCTGGCCTGCCCTGCAGCCAGTGTATTGTCTGAATGTTTGTTTAGCACGACTGGAGGGGGTTATCAAAGAGAAGTGCAGCCGTCTGTCCATAGCCAATGTGGACAAGCTCGCGTTCATTAAAATGAACCAGGCAGGGATCCCACAGGACTTGTCCGTACCTTGTGCAGCAAAAGAGGGAGCAGGGTGCAAAAGCGTCTGTTGCATTCTCAGGTGACATTTTAAAATTTTTGCCGTATACAAACCCCTGCTCTGCATAGGTGACAGGGACCTAATTTTTGTAAAATCGTCTGTTCAATTGGTGGGTGACATTAACCCATTTTTGCCAATGAAAACCCCCTGCTCTGCATAGGCGACAGGGACTTAAATTTCTAAAGTTTGTCTTTTAATTGACGTGCGCCCCCTTCTTTCATTCGATCCTTCCGCTTTAACAACTTGTCCCACATTTCCACTCAATCACATTTTATCCGTTGACCTTACTTGGATGTGATATACCTTTCTCAGGCTCCCTCTCCGGCATGTATCCCTGATTACCCGTTACTCGTGATCACCATGGTAGGCGCATAAAAGAACATTGAAAGTTGATAGCGAAGATATCCATTTGGATCAAGGCCGTCACAGGGACGTGCGACATGGTTGAACAGTATGTGTGCACACGCCTACACGTACTGACTGATTGGTCTGCCCCCTTCAACTTCTGGGTCTCCAAATTGGGCCCATTGCCTGAGCTTGCCCTTTACGCCTTGGAGGTGCTGGCCTGCCCAGCCTGAGCTAACCCCCCAGGAGGGGGTTATCAAAGAGAAGTGCAGCCGCCTGTCCATAGCCAATGTGGACAAGCTCACGTTCATTAAAATGAACCAGGCAGGGATCCCACAGGACTTGTCCGTACCTTGTGCAGAATAGACATGTATACCAGCCTGACCCAGCCATTGTTGTACTCCAGCGCACTTTCTCTTTGTTTTATTTTTTATATTTCCCAATGTTTTGGGGTCTACCCAAATTTGAACAAAAATAAATAAAATAAAAAACAAAAACCAATGTTGGCTACCTCCTCCTCCACCACCGCTTCCACCTACCCCGCCACATCCACCGCCTCCTCAACCTCCTACTCCATATGGACCTCCTCCTCCTAGATCAAGATTATTATTTTAAATTTTTATGTTATTTAAGTCATTTCCCTATCCACATTTGTTTGCAGAGCACTTGCCATGCTCTTAACCACATTGTGCTGCCTTTTGCAGCCCTCTAGCCCTTTCCATTACTTTTTTTAGAGGCACTTTAGTGCTCCAAAGTTCGGGTTCCCATTGACTTCAATGCGGTCCGGGTTCGGGGTCAAGTTCTGGTCCCAAACTCGAACTTTTTTATGATGTTCGGCTGATCCCAAACATCCAGGTGTCCGCTCAACTCCAATGATGATGAGACACAGTTGCCAATAAGTCAACGGCAATTAGTCTCTCAAGAGGTTGATGATGAGGATGAGACACAGTTGTCAATAACTGAGGTTGTTATTAGGTCAACAAGTCAGGAAGATGACCAGTGAGGAAGAGGAGGTGGTGGACGATAAAGTCACTGACCCAACCTGGGAAGGTGGCAAGCCGAGCGAGGACAGCAGTACAGAGGGGGAGGGATTCGCAGCACCGCAACAGGCTGGAAGAGGCAGGCGGGGCAAAAGGGAAAAGGCGGGCCACATCAAACAGGCCCGCAACTGTTCCCCGGAGCACACCTTTGTGGAAATCTACCTTGTCAAGGGGTAGGTGTTCCGCAGTCTGGCGCTTTTTTGAGGAAAGTGCGGACGACAAAAGAATTGTAATTTGCAACCTGTGCCATACAAAATAAGCAGGGGCGTGAACACTAGCAACCTCACCACCACCAGCATGATCCACCACATGGCATCAAAGCACCGTAATAGGTGGTCCAAACGCCTGGGTCCACAATCTGTGTCTGCCGGTCACACCACTGCCTCCTATTCCCCTGTGTTACATGCTGGTCAATCCCCTGTCGAAGGCGCAGGCCCGGGTGCCTCCCGCCCTGCACCTGGACCTTTGCAAGCACCATAAGCGACCACATCCACTTGCGTGTCCCAGCGCAGCATATAAATGTCCTTACCCCAGGCATTTGAACGCAAGCGCAAATACCCAACCACACATCCACAGGCCACAGCACTAAATGCGCAACTTTCCAAATTATTGACCCTGGAAATGTTGCCATTTAGGCTTTTGCACACCAGCCTGGTGTCGGCGGCCATCCCTTGTTATGCAGTCCCCAGCCGCCACTATTTTTCACGGTGTGCCGTGCCCGCCTTACACCAGCATGTGTCCTGTAACATCACCCGCCCGTACCCTGACCAACGCAGTTACTGGGAAGGTCCACTTAACCACTGACACATGGACAAGTGCTTTTGGCCAGGGACACTAAGTTTCCCTGACGGCACCCTGGGTGAACGTTGTGGAGGCCGGGATCGAGTCGTACCCTGGGATGGCACAGGTGCTACCGACGCCAAGGATTGTGGGCCCTAATTCCATCAGGGTTTCCACCACCACCTCCTATGTTAGTGGCTCCAACCTCCACTTCTCCTCCTCCACTTCCACCTCAGAATTATCCTCTTGCAGCTCCAGTCAGCCATCAGTCGGTAGCTGGAAGCAGTGTAGCACTGCAGTGGGGACGCGTCAGCAGGCCGTGCTTAAACTTATCTGCTTAGGTGACAAAAAGCACACCGCTGCAGAGCTATGGCAGGGAATAAGAGACCAGACTGAGCTGTGGCTCTCCCCACTCAACCTAGAACCAGGCATAGTTGTGTCTGATAATGGCCGTAACTTGGTGGCGGCTATAGAGCTTGGGAAGCTCACACACATCCCATGCCTAGCCCACTTCTTCAACTTAGTGAATAAGCGGTTTCTCAAAACCTACCCCAATTTGCCTGAGCTATTGGGGAAGGTGTGCCACATGTGTGCCCATTTCCGCAAGTCATCGACAGCTTCCGCTGGGCTGTCAACGCTACAGCAGCGCTTACAATTGCCAGCTTGCCAACTGTTGTGCAACGTGAGCACAGACTATAACTCAACGTTCCACATGTTGGCCAGGCTTTGTGAGCAGCAGAGGGCAGTAGTGGAATACCAGCTCCAACATGGTCGTCGCCTTTCCAGTCAGTTTCCGCTCTTCACAAGCGGGGAGTGGGCATGGATGTCTGACCTCTGAGGTTTTAAGAAACTTTGAGGAATCAACAAAGATGGTGAGCGGCGTTAACGCTTTTATCAACGTCATCATCCCACTTCTGTGTCTACTCAAACGCTCGCTGCTCACAATTAAGGCTGACTCTTTGCATGTCGAAGAGGTAGAACGGAGGGAAGACATTATACAGGGTGATAGCCATACCACCCTCAGTTCGTCTTCTCAGCGCAAATTGGATGAGGAGGACCAGGAGACGGTTGCCTGCGCTACAGAGGGTAGTACCCATGGAAGTTTATTCCATCTGTTCAGTGTGGATGGGCATAAGAGGAGAAGGAGGATGAGGAGATTGAGAGTCATCCTCCTGATGACGACAGCGAAGTTTTGCCTGTTGGGACTCTGGCACACATAGCTGACTTTGTTAGGCTGCCTTTCCCGTGACCCACGCATTTTACACATTTTGGATAACGCCGATTACTGGTTGTTCTCCCTTCTCGACCACCACTACAAAGAAAACTTCTCATCTCTCATTCCTGTGGTGGAGAGGACGAGCAAAATGGTGCAATACCAGAAGGTCCTTGTGGAAAAATTGCTCGAAAAATTTCCAGCTGACAATGCTGGCAGCAGAGTACGTAGTTCCTTGGGCAACCGAGGAGGGGAGATGAGGGGAACACACAGCAGTTTCAACAGAGGCAAGCCAACACTCTCCAAGGCCTGGGACAGTTTTATGACACCCCACCAGCACCCTCACCCTGATGCGTGGCCTAGTGTCACAAGGAGAGAAAAGTTTTGGAAGATGGTGAAGGAGTAGGTAGCAGACCGCGTCAGCGTCCTCAATGATCCCTCTGTGCCTTACAACTACTGGGTGTCCAAGCTGGACACGTGGCACGAACTGGCGCTGTACGCCTTGGAGGTGCTGGCCTGCCCTGCCGCCAGCATTTTGTCAGAGCGGGTATTTAGTGCTGCTGGGGGCATAATAACTGATGAGCGCATCCGCCTGTCAACTGAAAGTGCTGATAGGTTGACTCTTATAAAAATGAACAAGGCATAGATTGCCCCTGACTACTGTATTCCACCAGAGGAAAATGGCTGAACATAAATTCACTTTAAATGTGTTTTTTGTTTTGTTTTTTTATAATGTACTGAATACACTGTATTCCCATATACCTCTTCCACCACAAAAAAGGGTATATGGTTCAATCTTCCTTTTCTCGTCCTCCTCCTCTTTCATCATATCAACATGCTTATTAGTCTGCCATCGCTCCTAATGTTGTAGAAGGTCAGCTCACCAGCAGGCCCTCACCTACAATCTTTTAGAGGGTCAGCTTGTGGCAGGTGCAGCACTATGAAGTGCCTTTTGCGCTGTGGCATTAGAAGAATTTTGAAATCTGACTTTTAGTCTAACCAGACTGTATTACTCTGTAATTTCTCTAGCACTGTTCTATGGAAACAGTAGGTTTAAAGAGCACACCAAATTCTTGAAATAACTTCTTTATTAACTTCAACTTTTCTTCATACATAACACTACCGCCTCCGTAGCAGATAGTCAATGTACAAAACACGTGTTGCATAAAGATTCATAAAATGGCGGTATGCATAAGATTGTGGTTCAACTATTCAATCTTGTCATTCAACATAAAATGGTGGAAATATTTCTCTCTTCCGTATCTGTACTCTCACTTTAAGTTATTTTAAGCACTTTATGATATCTCTGAGAGGTATATCTGAGGTCTAACTAATAGTTCACTTGCTGAATTTGGTCGCAATTTGCAGAATGCAGTTAGCAGTAACTATTTGCAGATTGGTTGAGTATGATCTGGTATGGTTGTATGCAATTTTGGATTGCAATATGGCATTTGGATTGTGAAATTTGTAGTTTGCAATTGGTTTGGTGGAACTGTAAGTAAACACACATATATAACTGGTTCAGTATATAGTTCTAATCACTATATTAACAGTAAGAACATTATATAACTGTTTTAAATACCTATTTTGGCCTCTCTGCGTCCATAAAACACAGCTCTTAGTGGAGTGAATGTGTGTTCAGCTTCTCCTCTGGTGTATAATGATTCTAGCAGCTCCTGCTAGGGGAATTTCCCACACAAGCTGTGTGTGAGGCTGGCTGTAATTGGTCAAAACTCCTGGGCTGTGTGAGGCTAGCTAGGATTCGTCAAGACTTCTGCTTAGCAACAACAGTTTAACTCTATGCTTTCTGTAGTGTCTGCTGTGTCATTGGGCTTACCTTACATTATGTAATAATCTTAAAGGCATACTATCTTTTCTGCTTCTGTGAACACAAAATATAACAGTTATATGACATCCAAACATAGATTCACTGTAAATAACTCTGCTTTTGTCATTAAGGTTATTAAGGTTATAAGCGGGTCTAGCTGTATAAACATACAAGCTATATTAGCAACCTAGGACAGGTCTTAGCTGGCCAGCTACACTCCCACCAAAATTACCTATAATTCTATGTTCTTAGTGGTAGGACTTGAACATGAATTTGAGGAATTTTCCATCAGGTTCTCAACTTACAAGTGTACTTACAGTTGGTAACCCTTGGACAGATATACGATGACACCTGTCTTGAGTTAGCGATTTGCTGTTTTCCTCCAACAACACCCCATCCTAGATCAGTTTGAACAGCGTAGGGTTCACCCTTTCCTCCTGTGATTACCTTTCGTGGTACCAAGGCTTCAGGACGATCGTAGCCTATCAACAGTCCAACACCAAACTCCTTCAGCAGGGAAATTTCATGAGATATGACAGATACGTGCTCCCATTCATTGGCTGTTTCATAGGTAGGTATGCAATCTCGATCTAGAGGTATATCGTCTTTTGTATAAGCTGGAGGTAGATCTAATGTGCACTTTGAATGAAGTCCTCTAACTCTCAGTCCTTTGACTGTTCACTAATGTGTCTCTCCCCGTCATTGTGGTGAGTTTGAGCTTCAGTGGTTCTGTAGCCACTTGTAATTTCTTACAGATTCATTGATCAATGAAGGTAACGTCACTCTAGGCATCCGGTAGCGCATAGGCGTATACCTTCTTGTTCCTCCTTTTAGGATTTGAAATGCACACTGGTACAACCATTGATGTGCCATTGCTTTCTCCATCCCTCACTCTGCAAAAGAAAACCGATACTTTCTTCCCTTCCTCAGTATCTTTAGATATTGATCCTAGTAGTGGTTACCTGACCTGTCCTGAACCTAAAGTTGCTCTCCCGGATAGATTCTCGTGGGGAAGTGATAATTTTATTCAGTTCAGGGAAGCATGCAAATGGTACTTTAAGCTGTGTCCACACTCATTTGGACACGAGAGCCAGAGAGTGGGTGTGATTATTTTGTTGCTTAAACGGGACGCCCAGTCTTGGGCTTTTTCTCTGCTGACCGGATCACAGTCTCTCCGATCAGTAGATGCATTTTTCAGAGCTTTAGGTCTCATCTATGATGACATGGTCCGAACCTCCCTGGCCGAAACTAAATTACACGGCCTGCGGCAGGGAGAGCGTTCAGCGGAGATCTATTCCGAATTTAGAAAGTGGGCTACGGATACTGAGTGGAACGATGCAGCTCTCCGTAGCCAGTTTTTTCAAGGATTATCTAAGAGGCTGAAGGACGCTTTGGCTTTTCATGAGAATCCTGAGTCTTTGGAAGCCGCTATGTCCTTGGCTGTACTTATTGATAGATGCCTGAGAGAGAGAGATCTAAGGGCCCACTCTCCCAAGACGTTCTATTACATAACGTACCATATCCTTTTTGACTCTTTGGGTGAAGAGACTCCTGAGCTTATACCTTGGGATGAACCCATGCAATTAGGGGGAGCGACTCCGGGATCTGCTTGCAAGTAGGAGTCGCAAGTATGTTTTTTCTGCGGTCAAACGGGACATTTTGTAAATATATGTCCAAGCATTCAGCAGCAAAAAGAGAAACAAAAAGGGGAGCCTAAATCCCATCTGACTATCGGAGGTGTGAGTGGGGAGTCAGAGAATGTGCATTTGTCTTTTGCTGGTAGTACCCGATTTCTCCTGACTGCCGAGGTGGCGCTAGAGTAAAAAACCTGTGGGAATTTAAGTATTTATCGACCGCAGGGCCGGGGTGAACCTGATTGACGCTCAGTTTGTCCGCATGCACGGGTTATCACCAAGTACATTACAAAAAGACATTCCTGTATTTGCTATTGATTCTGCCCCTCTTACTCAGAGGTGCTTGTCGTAAGTTTTGCATGATATCAGATTAAGAGTGGGTGACTTTCATCAAGAAGTTATCTCGTGTTTTGTCTTGGAAGGTCTTCCTGCACCTATGGTTCTGGGTTTACCGTGGCTTGCCAAGCATAATCCAACTATCGATTGGCAAGCAAGACAGATTCTGGATTGGGGGGACTATTGCATTGATAATTGACTCAATAGATCTTTTTCTGTGGTTACTACTAAGGCTGTACCCTCTTTTATATCCGAGTTTGCCAATGATTTTTCTGAGAGTGGATGTCAGGATTTACTTTCCCATCGGGAATATGATTGCCCTGTCAATCTTATTCCCGGGGCTAAATTGTCTAAATCTAGGTTGTATAATCTTTCTGAACCTGAAAGGCAGGCCATGACAGTTTGAAGAAAGGCCACATAAGACCTTCCAAGTCTCCAAGTCTTTTGTAAAAAAAATAAAAAAAAAAATAAATAAATAAAAAAAGTCTTTGTCCATGTCTGGATTTTCGTGAACTTAATCAGATTACTATCCATGATCCTTACCCTCTTCCTTTGATTCCCAATTTGTGTAACCAGATTATTGGTGCCAAGGTGTTCTCCAAGTTGGACTTAAGAGGGGCATATAATCTGGTTAGGATCAAGGAAGGGGATGAATGGAAGACGGCTTTTAATACTCCTGAGGGGCACTTTGAGAACCTGGTCATGCCTTTCGGGTTGACCAATGCCCTGGCGGTCTTCTAATATTTTGTGAACGACATCTTTCATCACCTGGTGGGGAGGTTTGTGATCGTGTATTTGGATGACATTTTTATTTATTCTCCTGACATGGAAACACATCAGAATCATGTGAGACAGGTGTTACAGATCCTAAGGGATAATAAATTGTTCGCAAAATTAGAGAAGTGTGTTTTTGCGGTACACCTGGTGCAGTTCTTGGGCTACCTGCTGTCATCTTCAGGTTTTCAAATGAATCCTGAGAATGTCTGTGCTGTATTGGACTTGGATCAACCCGAACTTCTGAAGGCTCTTATGTGGTTTTTTGGATTCACCAACTATTACCGAAAATCTATTAAGAATTATGCGACAATAGTGATAGACGAACATCAGATGGGAGAGTTCGCGAACGCGATCGCTCCAACTCGTTCAAATGTTTGCGAACCTCAGGTTCGCGGCGGGTCCCATTCATTTTAAAGGAATGCGAGCATGAGAAACTTCCAGGTCATATTTGCAGCCACAAAATACTTAGTAAATGCGCACACATAGTCCCACAACATGGACACTGACATACCAGAATTTTTAAGCGATTTTACGATCTGCAAGCATTATTTTTTTTTATTGGCGAAATTTCGGCAAAGTATTAATCACAAGATCACATGCGTTCTGGAGGTGTGGCATACAGGAACTGGTTTAGACCGACTAGCAAATAGATGGATGCGATGGTTGGAGCGAAGTTCAGCGAGGAAGAGGAAGAACTCCTGGTGACTGTAAGTAATCTTACATTTATATGCATAAAGAGTGTTATAAAAAAATCGCCAGTGCGACCTTCTGCGATTTAAATTTTTCTTAAGTGCACCAAACTTCACATTTTATAAGGTCTCACTAGATATTATTGATTTTTGCACTAAGTATTCCTGTGACATTACACCCACTATGTTAGGTTACCCTGCAGAGTGGCCGAGCGCACGGCATCATTGGTTGCTAATGCTAACTCGCTATGACGTCGTGCGCTTCTTGCCGCCACCACTGTACAGTAATACACTTGTATAGAGCATACAAGTGTATCACAGTACAGCGGTGGTGGCCTGGAAGCGCACGTCGTCATAGCAACCAATAGCTAAGCAGAGATGTACCTGTCTAGTCAAGTGACGGTACGGTATGGGGTGTACAGCTGGTTCGTCTCCCCGGGATGCACCCTGGGTAACTGTAAATAAACCATCAAATACTGGCAGTGCATGCGGCCTAAATCTAATATTTCCACCTCAAAGCATTAAATACTTTTTTCCGTTTACTTGACTACATTTTTTTCCATACTATTATTGTTAAAAATGGGGATTATATGCTTGCAATTTTCTCTTGCAGCGGATGTTGGTTCGGAGCTGCGACAGCACCCGATCCCACGCTGAGAAACAGAAGATCGTGCGGCAGTTGGCCTATGAAATGTGGAGCAAAATGGGTCGCGCACACCGCCGTCTGGCCATTTAAAAAAAATGGTCAGACATGAAAAGAAGGCAGCCCCGTTTCATTAAAAGAATCCGGGATGAAAAATACCCAGGTACATGCGTAAATAACTTTTGTATGTTTTGCCAACACTCTGTAACGTATACAGTGCTAGGCAAAAGTATCCACCCCCCTTGACTTTGTTCTTTTTTTTTTTTGTTGCCTCACCCCCTGGAATTAACATGGATTGTTTGAGGATTTCCATCATGTAATTTGTAGAACATGCCCTCAACTTTGACCTTCTTTTAAATTGGTTAATTGTAAAGCAAATAACTAATAGGACAAAATAACAGAAAAGGTCACTGTGCATAACTATTCACCCCCCTAAAGTCAATACTTTGTAGAGCCACCTTTTGTGGCAATCACAGCTCCAAGTCGCTTTGGATAAGTCTCTATGAGCAGTTGCCACATCTTACCACAGGCGTTTTTGCCCGTTCCTCCTTGCAATACTGATTCTGCTTCTTCAAATTTGATGGTTTGCGCTTGTGAACAGCAATCTTTAAGTCTGACCACAGATTTTCTATTGGATTGAGATCTGGGCTGTAACTCGGCCATTCCAACACATTTATATGTTTCCCTTTAAACCACTCAAGTGTTGCTTCAGCAGTGTGTTTGGGGTCATTGTCCTGCTGGAAGCTGAACCTCCATCCTAGCCTCAAATCACGCACAGAGTGGGACTGGTTTTGCTCAAGAATATCCCTGTCCATCTTTCCCTCAACTCTGACCAGTTTCCCAGTCCCGGCTGCTGAAAAACATCCCCACAGCATGATGCTGCCGCCACCATGTTTCATTGTGGGGATGATGTTCTTTGGGTGATGTGACAAACTGAACCATCACTGTGTCTGCAGTAGAAGCCTGAGGCCTAGCCTCCTTCCTACAAGCTTTGGACACAGTACTATGGAGACCCCAACTCCGACCTATTTGGTTGAGAGGGAACTATAAACCATGAATTTTTGGTTGAGTTTATAGGCCACATTTTTCGTATTCCCCATTAAAGTAGCATGGTGTGAATCCATAAACGCAATAAGGGTTAACTCTGCTCAGAGACTCCAAATGAATGTGTTGGTTTGTCTGTGAAGGTTCTTATTTATCTAGGTCATGGTATATCTGTAAAGAATAAATCAAGGCAACTGGACGTACTGTAGATTTCTTGAAAACGTTTCACTCGTTCTTCCAACGAGCTTTCTCAATTCTGAGTGACTGTACAAAAATTCTGGGAATGTGTTGGTTTATTTGTCTCTTTGTCCTATTGTGTTAGTGATGGGATTAAGAAGTAGCCGACTCTGGTTTAGAGAATTATATCATCCTATGATACACTGAGGAGATAAGCCCATCCCATGGGTCTCCTCTCGCCCTATTGTTCCATCAAGACACTGTGGATGGGATGTCTTTTTTCACTGTTAATTTTGGATTGAGTTATGCATCATAAAGCTGGCAGCCACTGCAATTATATATAGATCCCTCCTTATTGGAATATCTTTATATCAAATGTTCTTAAGATTTTGGAGTTGTTTATCTAAAATCTGAACATTTTGGAATCGCAGACGTTCCTATTCCCGCCATTCAGAAAAGGCTACCGGTGGAGGTAGAGGAGGTAGAGGCCGGATCCTCCCAGCCTATTGAGCCACCCCCACCAGATGTGGGAGAAGTGAAGGAGGTGGAAAGTGCTGTACCCTCCAGCACCACCCCATCTCAGGACTCGGAGTAAGAGGAGGCGATCACCAGCCCCTGGCAGGGTAAATATGTGCACATAGCAATATGATTATGTATCCATAACATGTACATAAACATTAAAAGGGCCGACAATGAGGCGACAACATACACTCTCTAGTAATACAAAAAAAGATCACTGGACAATAACTCTTTAATCTACTTTAGAACCATTGATTTAACAAATAAATAATATTAAACTCAATTAAATTATCATTAACAAACAAAATAACATTATAATGTACTGAAATATAACTAACTTATATACCAAATAATGATTATAAAGGTCCCTAACTAACGTATTGAGATTTAAATTGTCAATGTGTATAGAGACTTTAAATAAAAAAAAAAAAAATTAAAAAAGTAAACAATAGACAAACAACACCAAGCTAGCTAAAGAGCCATATGCCCCCCAAAATAGTAACAATCGGTCAGTGCATTCTGCTAAAAATGAGACCTAACCGTTAGACAATTGCCACATAAAATCAATAATATGGCTCTCAAAATATGGAAACAGTAAAACATGAATTGTTTTTGGTTCAACAATGCTTTTATTGTGTAAAATACAATTTACTATAAAATAAGGAAAAATAGTAGGTTTGGCCGCACCAGCTGTCTAAAAATATCATACCAAATAACCCCTTAGTTGGACACCTTTTTAAACAAAAAATTACAACTGTTAAAAAAGACAATTTTATGGACAGCTTTTCTCACAAAAAGGTGTAATAGCAAGCGATCATAAAGTCATATGCACCACAAATTAAAGGTTTAATAAGAGTTGCAAATAATGTTAATTTATTTATTTTTTTAAACAGAAATGAAGACATTGAAGGCCAAATTTGCCAAACTGCAAAGGGCGCATCTCCATGATATGTGGGCCGTTCATGAGCGCTTGAAGGGCATGGAGGAGAGGCAACGCAAGGCCATGAAGGAGGTCCATGAGATTATCATGCTTTTGGAGAAATTGCCTTAATTTAATTTAAAAAAATTCTACTAAGTTATATAAATCGTTTGTACAGTTATAACGTGTATTGTGTTTTTTGTACAATTGCTTGGTTTTACTGTAATAGCTCGGCCTAAATCAGCCAGAACTGACAGCAGCCGTTAACTGCATGTCAAATGCATATAGGGTCCATTCACACGTCTGTTAAATGTGTCCGCAGAAGTGTCAGCCATTGCAGGCCTCAAAAATTAGGCGTTCCCCTGACAGCAAATAACTTTGTATTCTGTTGCTGGTGGTACATTAGGCATTCACAGGATACAGAAGTAAGTGTCGGCCATTACAGGCCCATAAATTTGGCATTTAACGTACATAAAAGGTATTTTATGCCGCTGTATTTACCGAAGACAGGGACCATAAATTGTTATGGGTGGTGGCTGATATGGGCTGTCATGAGGAATTTTAAACAAACATGGTCTACTGTTCACATGTATTGAATTCCTCAGAGATCCATGCATCATTCATTTTTAGAAATGTGAGGTAGTCAACACTGTCGTGAGCTAGGCGAGTCCGCTTATCGGTCACCATTCCCCCTGCTGCGCTGAACGTCCTTTCGGACAGGACACTTGATGAGGGGCAAGCAAACAGTTCCATTGCAAATTGTGCAAGTTCTGGCCAGAGGTAAAGCCTGCCCACCCAGTAGTCCAGGGGTTCATCACTTCTCAGAGCGTCTAAATCAGCCGTTAAACCGATGTAGTCGGACACCTGCCGGTCTAGGCGTTCCCTGAGGCTGGATCCGGAGGACAGCTATCGATGGGTCTGGTGAAAGAATGTTCTTATATCAGAAGTGACCAACACATCTTCAAACCGCCCTCTTCTTGCAGTCGCTGTTGTATTGGTACCCACAACAGTTTCTCTGTGAGTGGCAACTCCTCTGCCAGTGCCCAAAAAAGCAGAATGCAGCATTTCTCAAAGCAAGGCCTGGAAGTGCTGCATTCTGACAACCCTCTGTGATGGTGGTAACATTTCTGCCACTTTTTGTTTGTAACGGGGGTCTAAATACGTTGCCAACCAGTACTGGTCCTTGCCCTTTATGCATGAAGGCCCCCATTTGCACTAAACTGGAAGCGTTGTAGTGGCCTGGCTCCTGCTCATCATCCAGTATAATGTCGTCCTTGTTCTCCTCCCCCCATCCACGGACAGCACGAGAGATCCCAGAAAGGTTTAAAGCATGCTCTTCTTGATCCGACACCATCCTTCTCTGACTCCTCTTCAGACTCCTGTTGTTGACTTGTCTCAGATGGAGTAGCCTCCCCTGGGAATTCATCCAGTATTGCTACTTCCTCATCTTCCTGATCCTGCTCCTCGATGGCTTGATCAATGACACAACGCAATGCACGCTCCAGAAAGAAGGCAAAAGGTACGATGTCACTGATGGCACCATGGCTGCGACTGACCAGTTTGGTGATCTCATCAAAAGGCCGCAGAAGTCTGCATGCGTCGCGCATGAGCAGCCACTGGCGCAGTGAAAAAAACAAGCTCCCAGAACCTGTCCTGCTGCAGAGTTCGTACAGGTAGACGTTAACTGCACGTTTCTGCTGGAGCAGCCTATCGAGCATATACAAGGTTGAGTTCCATTGCGTCGGGCAGTCACAAATAAGACGTCTGACGGGCATTTTGTGTCGCCGCTGGATTTCAGCAAGGCGAGCCATGGCTGTGTAAGATCTTCTGAAATGGCCCACAATTTTCCTGGCCTGCCGCAGGACGTCCTGGACCCCAAGGAATTTGACGAATCCCTGCACGACCAAGTTCAGGACATGTGCCATGCACGGCATGTGTGTAATTTTGCCCTGCTTCAGTGCGCTCAGCAGATTGGCACCGTTGTCGCACACCACATTACCAACTGTCAAATTGAGCCATGTTAGCCACTGATCTGCCTGTGAACGCAAAGCTGAAAGGAGTGCAGGACCAGTGTGGCTCTTGGCTTCCAGGCACAACAAACGCAGCACAGCATGGCAACGTCTAACCTGGCATGTCGAATAGATTCTGGGGATCTTGGTTGGCGCAGCGGAAAAGACGGTAGCAGCGGAAAAGGAGGAGTCAGCCAAGGAGGAGAGGGAGGGAGGAAGGAGGAGGAGAAGAAGAAGGCAGGCCTGCATGCAATCCGTGGTGGTAAAACAAAATCTACACGGGTGCCACGGGTTACATGCTTGACTGCCATCAGAAGGTGCACCCAGTGGGCAGTAAAAGTTATATATCTTCCCTGCCCATGTTTGCTAGACCACGTGTCTGTGGTAAGATGTATCTTGGCACCGACACTGTGTGCCAGAGATGCATTCACTTGCCGCTGAACGTGTCCATATAGCTCTGGGATGCCCTTCTGCGAGAAATATTTCCTTCCGGGGACCTTCCATTGTGGTGTTCCAATGGCCACAAATTTTCTAAAGGCCTCCGAGTCCACAAGTTTATATGGCAGAAGTTGGCGGGCCAACAGTTCCGACAAGCCAGCGGTCAACCGTTGGGCAAGAGGGTTATCCGGCGTCATCATTTTTTTTACGCTCGAACATTTGGGCCACGGAAGCCTGCCTTTTTCCTGACAAACGTGAGGATGGCATGTTGGAAGGTGGAGTGGAGGACAATTGGGAGGAGAGAGGAGAAGAGGCTGGACGGTGAGAGCCTGGAGTGTGGCTTTGTGGGTTCTGACGGCATTGCTCCCAGTGGGCTCGGTGATGTGAGGCCAGGTGCCTTCTTAAGGTGGTCATTCCTAGGTGAGTGTTGGGCTTACCGTGACTTATGCGTTGACTGCAAAGGCTGCAGATGGCAATACTATTGTCAGCAGCTGACACATAAAAAAAAGCCCACACTGCGGAGCCATGTGCCAGCGTCCTGAGAGCGCCAGATGTGACCGTACATGGTTGTTGGCTCACTCCTGATACATTAGCAGTCTGGTTTGTCCCTCCTGTGCAATGTAAGTTCGGCCTGCTTCTCCTCCCTATCTGCTGGTCCATCTCTCCCTCTGAACTCCCCTCCTCTTCCTCTCTTGTGGGCACCCACGTTACGTCCATAGACACGTCATCATCAACGTCACCTTCCCCACCACTAACGTTAAAGATCTCGGAGTAGGCAGCAATAGCAGGGACTAACCTCCTAGGGCTGATCTGGGTACTGCTGAGTGGCGGCTGTTTCACTTGCTATCTCCTCTTCCTGATCCGATGCCAAGAATGGCTGCACATCGGAAATGTCTTGTGATGGATCGGAAAATAATTCCTGTGACTCAAGTGGAGGGTATATGGTGTTGGTGGTGGTGTCTTTGGGGGTGCACACAGCAGAGGGTGCAGATAGAGAGGATGAGGAGGGTACAGAAGTGGAAGGCTGAGTGAGCCACTCAACCAACTCTGGTGCATCCTTTGATGAAATTGAACGCACCTTCTGCAACTTCCCACTTTGGCTCCGGCCTGGTGCTCCTGCCCTACCCCTAACACCCCTGCGAAAGGGCCTGCCTCTTCCTCTGCCTGTCATTTTTTAAATGACCCGGTGACAAACGTCTGTAGAGAAGCGCAGTGTATGTGGAAGAAGGTATATAACGCCCTGCTTCAATATGTCGTTTTGTTGTCAACTGGTCTATAATCGCACCAGTTAAAAAAATAAAAAGTTTTATTTTATCACTGTCTAGCAGAGGTAACGCAGTAAAAGCGACTAAATTTCTCCAGTAGTGTATTAGTAGATAATACCCTGCTTCTATATGTCGTTTTGGTGTCAACTGGTCTATACGCACACCAGTTTAAAAAAAATATATATATATTTTAAATTTTCTCACTGTGTGTAGCAGAGGTAAAGCAGTGAAAGCGGATAAATTTGTGAAGCACCCAAATTTAATACACTATTTGAGTAGTATATTCTTAGATAACACCCCAATTCTATGTTATTTTGGGGCCCACTGGTCTTTCACACCAGTTTAGGTTTTCCTTTAAATTTTCTCACTGTGTGTAGCAGAGGTAACACAGTGAAAGCGGATACATTTCTGCAGCACACAAATACACTATTTAAGTAGTATATTCTTAGATAACACCCCACTTCAATATGTTGTTTTGGGGGACACTGGTCTATCACACCAGTTCTAATACTTTTTTCTAATTGCATTTGTCACTCTTTGTAGTTGAAGTATCGCTGCAGAGCCGATCACAAGTCACAATTCTGCACTATACAAATCCACTATAATATGCTTTCTATATTAGAAAGTACATTATAAGTGTATTACATCCCTCTGTACTGCACACCAATCAATAGCACACCTATACCAGTCCTTAAAAGGACTTTTGTGGACCTTTTAGCTAGCGATTTGTCACTATTAACACTCTAACCTCCTGTCCCTGCTCCACACAGCAACCTCTCCCTACACTGACAAGACAGAATGTAAAATGGCAGCCGGATCAGGTCTATTTATAAGGTAGGGGGTATGTCCATGTGCTGAAACGTCTTAATTGGCTGTCCTGTACCACCTGATGGATGTGTCATGGGTCAAAGTTCTCACAATGTAAAAAAATATGGCGCCAGCGAATATCGCCATATGTTCGGCGAACCGCGAATGAGTAAAGTTTTCCGCGAGACGACCACCGGGCGAACCGAAAGGCCATCTCTATTCGACAATAGTAAAACCCTTAACGGACATGACTAAGAAAGGGACAGATGTCTCTGTGTGTTCTGATTCGGCATTGCAAGCCTTTTCTGCGATTTAAGGAATGCTTCTCTTCTGCTCCCATATTCGTGCAGCCAGATGTGTCACAACCATTTATTGTGTAAGTAGACGCATCCGAGGTGGGGGTAGGAGCAGTTTTGTCACAGGGCCCATCACATGGTAAATGGTGACCATGTGCATTTTTCTCTAAAAAAAACTATCCCCTGCTGACAAAAATTATGATGTGGGTAACATAGAGTTGCTAGCCATTAAATTGGCTTTTGAGGAATGGCGTCATTGGTTGGAAGGGGCGATTCATCCGATCACGGATCACAAAAATCTGGCTTATCTGGAGTCGGCGAACCCAAGACAAGCCAGATGGGCCCTGTTTTTCACCAGATTCAATTTTACTGTCACCTATCGTCCCCGGGATTAAGAATGTCAAAGCGGACGCCTTGTCACGTAGTTTCCCTGGAGATGGTGATTTTGAAAACCCGAATCCCATACTGTCTAAAAGGGTGGTGATATCCGCCCTCTACCCTGACCTTGAGGAGAAGGTGTTAGAGGCTTAGGGAGACGTCCCGGACTCGTGTCCCTCTGGGAAACTATTTGTGCCACCGGAATTGCGTCACAAGGTGTTGGAGGAACATCATTGTACGGTTCTTACAGGACATTCTTGGAGTAGGTCCACTGCCAACCTCATATCTCGTAGATTCTGGTGGCCGGGGTGACGTAAGTGTGTGAAGGCCTATGTATCAGCCTGTACTACCTGTGCACGTGCCAAGGTGACACATACTCAACCTTTTGGATCTTTACTTCCGTTACCCATACCCATTCATTTATCACTGATCTACCTAATTCTTCAGGAAAGACAGTTATTCTGGTGGTAGTTGATCGCTTTAGTAAAATGGTACATTTTTTTGCATTACCAGGCCTGCCTAATGCTAAAACCCTTGCACAGGTATTTGATGACAACATTGTGAAACTTCATAGCATTCGCTCTGATGTAGTCTCAGATCATGGTACTCAGTTTGTTTCCAGATTTTGGAAAGCGTTCTGTACTCGTCTGGGAATTCAACTGTCCTTTTCTTCTGCTTTTCATCCTCAGTCGACAGACAGAGCGCACTAATCAGAGTCTGGAGACTTACTTGAGATGTTTTGTATCTAAGAACCAGGAGAAGTGGTCTACCTTTTTGTCTTTGGCAGAGTTTGCCATAAAAAATCGTAGTCAGGAGTCCAACGTGGGGGATAATAATATAATAAAATGTATTTATATAGTGCCACCATATTCCGCAGCACTTTAAAAGTTCATAGGGTTTATATACAAAACAAAAATAACTGGATAATATGCAACTGAAACACTAGGAGTCAGGGCCCTGCTCTCAAGAGCTTTAATCTATGAGGAATTGGGGGTGACACATAAGGTAGTTGATTGTGATAAGTAGGATTTGAGCCATTATTGAACTGACAGGAATGGTGCCGGCCGATCTGCTTCGGGTTTAGGCCAGAGGAGTTGGTGGGGGGAGGTTTAGTCGGGGAATAGTCCGTTTAGGTAGCTTGATATGCCTGCCTGAAAAGATGTGTTTTTAAGGCACGTTTGAAGATGGAGAAGTTGTGGATTGACCTAGTATTCCGGGGCAGAGTATTCCAGAGAGTAGGTGCAGCTCGAAAAAAGTCTTGCAGACGGGAGTGAGAGGTATGAATTGTGGAGGTTATTAATCTTAGGTCGCTAACAGAACGGTGAGCACGAGTAGGGTGGTAGATGGAAATGAGGGAGGAGATGTATGGAAGTGCAGCACTGTGGAGAGCTTTGTGGGTGAGGGTGAGAAGTTTGAACTGTATTCTGTGGTGGATGGGCAACCAGTGAAGTGACTGGCATAGGCTAGTAGCATCAGTGTAGCGTATAGATGAGCCTGGCTGCAGCATTTAGAACAGGGGGGAGAGTTTAGTGAGAGGGAGACCAATTAGTAATGCGTTGCAGTAGTCAAGATGAGAATGAATCAAGGCAACAAGAGTTTTTGCTGTTTCCACCGTAAGAAAAGGGCGGATTCTGGCGATATTCTTGAGGTGCAGACGACAAGCGCGTATAAGTGATTGAATATGGGGAACAAAGGAGAGATTGGAGTCACATGTGGCTCCAAGACAGCGGGCATGTTGCACAGGAGTTATGATAGTGCTGCAGACCAAAATTAAAATATCAAGTTTAGGTGAGTTAGTAGATGGGGGGGGGGAAAGACAAGAAGTTCAGTTTTTGAGAGGTTCAGTTTTAGAAACAGAGAGGACATGATGTTAGAGACAGCTGCCAGACAATTACTGGTGTTTTGGAGTAAAGCAGGGGTGATGTCAGGGGACGAAGTGTATAGTTGGGTGTCGTCAGCATAGAGATGGTATCGAAAGCCAAATCTACTGATGGTCTGTCCAATGGGGGCTGTATAGAGGGAGAAGAGTAGAGGACCTAGTACTGAGCCCTGAGGACCTCCAACATCAAGAGGAAGAGGAGAAGAGCCAGCGAATAATACACTAAAAAGGAAGAGAACCAAGAGAGAGCAGTGTCCTTAAGGCCAATTGAGTGGAGCATGGTGAGGAGGAGTTTATGGTCTACGGTATCGAACATTGCAGAGAGATCCAACAGAATCAGTAACATAGTAACATAGTACATAAGGCCGAAAAAAGACATTTGTCCATCCAGTTCGGCCTGTCATCCTGCAAGTTGATCCAGAGGAAGGCAAAAAAAACCTGTGAGGTAGAAGCCAATTTTGCTCACTTTAGGGGAATAAAAATTCCTTCCCGACTCCAATCAGGCAATCAGAATAACTCCCTGGATCAATGATCTCTCTCTAGTAGCTATAGCCTGTAATATTATTACGCTCCAGAAATACATCCAGGCCCCTCTTGAATTCCTTTATTGTACTCCCCATCACCACCTCCTCAGGCAGAGAGCTCCATAGTCTCACTGCTCTTACAGTAAAGAATCCTCTTCTATGTTTGTGTACAAACCTTCTTTCCTCCAGACGCAGAGGATGTCCCCTCGTCACAGTCACCGTCCTGGGAATGAATAGATGATGGGATAGATCTCTGTACTGACCCCTGATATATTTATACATATTAATTAGATCTCCTCTCAGTCGTCTTTTTTCTAAAGTGAATAACCCTAATTTTGATAATCTTTCAGGGTACTGTAGTTGCCCCATTCCAGTTATTACTTTAGTTGCCCTCCTCTGGACCCTCTCCAGCTCTGCTATGTCTGCCTTGTTTACAGGAGCCCAGAACTGTACACAGTACTCCATGTGTGGTCTGACTAGCGATTTGTAAAGTGGTAGGACTATGTTCTCATCACGGGCATCTATGCCCCTTTTGATGCAACCCATTATCTTATTGGCCTTGGCAGCAGCTGCCTGACACTGTTTTTTGCAGCTTAGTTTGCTATTTATTAAAATTCCTAGATCCTTTTCCATGTCAGTGTTACTGAGTGTTTTACCATTTAATAAGTACGGATGACTTGCATTATTCCTTCCCATGTGCATAACTTTACATTTGTCAGTGTTAAACCTCATCTGCCACTTATCTGCCCAAGCCTCCAGTCTATCCAGATCGCTCTGTAGTAGTATACTGTCCTCATCAGTGTTAATTACTTTACACAGTTTAGTGTCATCTGCGAAAATTGATATTTTACTATGCAAGCCTTCTACAAGATCATTAATAAATATATTGAAGAGAATAGGGCCCAATACTGACCCCTGAGGTACTCCACTAGTGACAGTGACCCAATCTGAGTATTTACCATTAATAACCACCCTCTGTTTTCTATCTCTGAGCCAGTTACTTACCCACTTACAGACGTTTTCTCCCAGTCCGAGCATTCTCATTTTATATACTAACCTTTTATGTGGTACAGTGTCAAATGCTTTGGAGAAGTCCAGATACACGACATCCATTGATTCGCCGCTGTCAAGTCTAGAACTTACCTCCTCATAGAAACTGATTAAATTTGTTTGACACGATCAATCCCTCACAAAGCCATGCTGATATGGCGTTATTTGCTTATTTCCGTTAAGATGCTCTAACATAGCATCTCTCAGAAAACCTTCAAACAGTTTACCCACAACAGATGTTAAACTTACCGGCCTATAGTTTCCAGGCTCTGTTTTTGGACCCTTTTTGAATATTGGCACCACATTTGCCATGCGCCAGTCCTGTGGGACATTCCCTGTCAATATAGAATCTGAAAATATCAGAAATAAGGGTCTGGCTATGACATTACTTAATTCCCTTAGGATACGGGGGTGTATGCCATCCGGTCCTGGCGATTTGTCTATTTTAATCTTTTTAAGTCGCTGTTGTACTTCTTCCTGGGTCAGACAGGACACTTTTAATGGGGAATTTATTTCAACATTCGGCATGTCATCTGACAGTTTATTTTCCTCAGTGAATACATTGGAGAAAAAAATATTTAACAGCTTTGCTTTCTCCTCGTCGCTCTCTGCGACTCCCCCCTCATTACTCATTAACGGGCTGACACCTTCAGATTTATACTTTTTAGCATTTATATAATTGAAGAACATTTTAGGGTTAGTTTTACTCTCTTTGGCAATTAATCTCTCGGTCTCTAGTTTGGCCGCTTTTATTAGTTTTTTACATGTTCTATTTTTTTCCTTATAGTTTTTTAGTGCTTCCGTGCTACCTTCCTGTTTTAGTGTTTTATATGCTTTCTTTTTGTCATTTATTGCTTTCTTTACAGTTCTGTTTATCCACATTGGTTTCTTTTTGTTCCTTAACCTTTTATTCCCATACGGTATGTACCTCTCACACTGAGATTTTAGGATGCTTTTAAAGATATCCCATTTTGTGGCTGTATTTTTATTTTTGAGGACTTTGACCCAGTTAGTTAGGCCTATGGCCTCTCTTAGTTGGATAAATTTAGCTTTTTTGAAGTTTGGTATTTTTGTTCCTCCCTGTAGAAACGCTCTTTTGAATGATAATTGGAAGGTTATTACTTTGTGGTCACTATTTCCCAGGTGTCCCCCAACCTGCACGTCTGTTGTTCTGTCAGGCCTATTGGTTAATACTAAGTCCAGTATGGCCGTCCCTCTAGTCGGGTCCTGAACCAGTTGGGAGAGGTAATTGTCTTTGGAAATTGCCAAGAACCTGTTTCCTTTATGAGATATACAAGTTTCAGTTTCCCAGTCTATATCTGGGTAGTTGAAGTCCCCCATAATAACCACTTCATTATGATTTGCCGCCTTGTCTATCTCGTTTAGTAGTAGATTTTCTGAGGACTCTGGTATATTAGGTGGTTTATAGTAAACTCCTATTAGTAATTTATTATTGTTTTTAGCGCCATGTATCTCTACCCACAGTGACTCCACATGTTCATGTCCCTCACTTATATCTTCCCGGAGTGTGGGCTTTAGACAGGACTTTACATAAAGGCAGACCCCTCCCCCTCTCCGGTTTTGACGATACTTTCTAAACAGGCTGTAACCCTGTACATTAACTGCCCAGTCATAGCTATCATCCAGCCATGTCTCAGTTATTCCCACTATGTCATAGTCCTCCTCACACATCACTAATTCCAGTTCACCAGTTTTATTAGTCAGGCTTCTGGCATTAGTATACATACATTTGAGAGGTTTATGTATATTTTTTACCCCACACCTTTCCTTCTGAACTGTTCTAGTCCCTCCTTCCATTCCTCCCCCATTCTCACTACCTTGCCCCCGGTCTCTATCTGCCCTATCTTCCCATTCTATAACATAATTACCCTCCCCCCAGTCCCTAGTTTAAACACTCCTCCAACCTTCTAGCCATCTTCTTCCCCAACACAGCTGCCCCTTCCCCATTGAGGTGCAGCCCGTCCCTACGATAGAGCCTGTAGCCGACTGAGAAGTCGGCCCAGTTCTCCAGGAACCCAAACCCCTCCTTCCTACACCAGTTCTTGAGCCACTTGTTAATCTCCCTAATCTCCCGTTGCCTTTCTTGTGTGGCTCGTGGTACAGGCAGTATTTCGGAAAATACTACCTTTGAGGTCCTTGCCCTCAGCTTTTGACCTAAATCCCTGAAATCATTTTTAAGGACTCTCCACCTACCTCTAACTTTGTCATTGGTTCCGATATGGACCATGACCGCTGGATCTTCTCCAGCCCCTCCCAATAATCGTAGAGAATAGTCACCATTTATTTTTGCTGTTAGGAGATCGTTAGACACTTTAGTAAGGGATGCAGTAGAATAGACACAGACTGCACGCCTCGTATCCAGAGGTTCCGGTGCACGCATCAGGGTAAGACAGCTCACTTAGTAATTCAGAGAAAAGACTGGCACTCGACTCGTTTGTAGAAGATAATCCTTTATTCAAGCATATTCCAGCATCAGAGGAACAGAGCAGAAAACTAGCTTGTTTTCTGCTCTGTTCCTCTGATGCTGGAATATGCTTGAATAAAGCATTATCTTCTACAAACGACTCGAGTGCCGGTCTTTTCTCTGAATTAGTAAGGGAAGTTTCTGTATAGTGAAAAGGGCGGAAGGCAGATTGTAATGGGTCAAGAAGAGAGTTTGCAGAGAGATAACTTATTAAGCGAGAGTAGACAAGACGTTCAAGGAGATTAGAGATGAAGGGGAGGTTAGAAACAGGTCGGGTCAAGAGATGGTTTCTTTAGTAGTGGGGTTATAATGGTGTTTAAAAGAGGAGGGAAAGATACCAGAAGAGAGAGAGAGAGGTAAAAAATTGTAGTTAGGTGAGTGATGACAGCCGGGGAGAGGGACTGGAGGAGGTGTGATGGAATAGGATCACTGCTACAGGTCGTGGGTCGAGAAGAAGAGAGAAGCCTCCTGTTATAGGGTCAAAAAAGGAGAGAGAGCATGTGGAGGAATTGGAGGGAGGAGGATTGAAATTATTTGGGGACTGGGACATTATTTCCTCCCGGATACTGCCAATCTTGTCTCTGAAGTAAGTGGCCATGCCATCAGCGCAGAGGTCAGTGACAGGTTCTGGAACTTTAGAGCTTAGAAGGGAGTGAAAAGTGTCAAAAGGTGAGATTGAGGAGATGAGAGAGGTGAAGTACTTTTGTTTGGCAATGTTGAGAGCCGAATTTTATGTTTTGAGCATAAATTTATAATGGAGGAAGTCTGCTGATATTCACCATTTTCTCCATAAATGTTCTGCACATCTGGAGCAGTGCTGGAGAAAATGTGTTTCAGGTGTGTGCCAGGGTTGCCATGTTCTGTGTCGAGAGGGTCGGATTGATATTGGAGCAACTTAATCTAGGGTGGTTTTGAGGGTCTGGTTGTAATGATTGGCAGCCAAGTCTGGACAGGGGAGGGAAGTGATTGGGGTAAGAGCTAGTTGTAGGGTGTTAATAAGTTGCTGGCAGTTAATGGTGTGTAGGTTTCTGTAAGTGTGAAAAGTAGGATTGTCATGAGAAAAGTGAGAGGTCTCAGTAAATGAAAGAAGATTGTGGTCAGAAAGTGGGAAGGATGAGTTACTAAAGTTTGAGACTGAGCAGTGACGGAAGAAGACTAGATCAAGTATACTGCCTTGTTCATGCGTGGCAGAGAAAGTAGGTTGTTATAGGCCAAGACAGGAGGTTAAAGAGAGAAAGTGAGCAGCTGATGATGGGGTCATCAATGGGCATATTAAAATCACCCATAATAATGGCGGATGCCGCTCTCCGGCACCGGTTACGGTTTGGACTATCTGACCCTGTCAGAGATTTGTTGTTATCTCTACCATCCCCACCAACACTAGATGTGGCAATCCAGCAGGCAATCGATGCTGATCGTTGAATTCTGGAGCGGGCTTCTCGCCCAGCCTCATCCAGTTAATCTCCAAAACCCAGTAAACCGGCTGAGAAACCCATGGAACTGGGGTCCTCTCGTCCTACCCCTACTGAGAGGGTTCGTCGCCAAAACGAGGGTCTTTGCCTATATTGTGGAGGAGTTGGTCACCAGCTAAAGAGATGCCCATTACTCCTGCCGGGAAACAACAAAGCCTAGTGGGAATCGAGGAGAACCCACTAGGTGCTCTGCTGCCTCCTTTTAAAAGAAGTCAGCTTCTCATACCCATTTCTATTGAATAGCAAGGGAAGGACCATCCTTTTTCCGCCTTACTAGACTCGGGGGCTGTCGGAAATTTTATTGACTGTTCCCTGGTTCGACAGTTACAGATTCCATTTCTGTCACTTCTGTGAAAGGGTCTCCCCTTCAAGAAGGCCGGTCGTTGTGGATGACACCCGGGTTGCAGATAACGGTGGGGGCTGGTCACTAGGAGGTCTTAAACCTTTTAACCCTGGACATGCCATCCACTACTGTGATTTTGGGTCTCCCCTAGTTGAGACTTTATAATCCAGTAGTGGACTGGCGCTCCAGACAAATTTGCCTGTGGAGTTCTGATTGCCTCACTAGGTGCATTTGTCTGGAGTTGCCACTGGCATCCACGGAAGTTCTGAGTGTGTTACCTAAACATTATCATCACTTCCAGGACGTGTTCAGCCCACAGGGGGCTGATGTGTTACCTCCTCATAGGCCATATGATTGTCCTATTGATTTGTTGCCTGGTACTATGCCATCCAGAGGACATCGGTATAATCTCACTGGGCCTGATAGTCTTTGTGGGGAGCGGGATTCTTCGTGGGGAAGAAAGACGGCGGATTGAGACCCTGTATCGATTTCCGTGGCTTCAATCGAATTACGGTGAAGAATCGGTACCCTCTTCCACTTGTTGAGGACTTATTCTCTCAGGTGGTGGGGGCCCGAGTCTTCACCAAACTCAATTTGCGGGGTGCATATAATTTGGTACGCATTCGTAAGGGGGAGGAATAGAAGACCGCATTTAACACCAGGGATTTCTTCCAATTACAGTTGCAAGAAAAAGTATATGAAACCTTTTGGAATTATATGGATTTCTGCACAAATTGGTCACAGCAATAGACAATCACAGTCTTCTTAAACTAATAACACACAAATAATTAAATGTTACCATGTTTTTATTGAGCACACCATGTAAACATTCACAGTACAGGTGGAAAAAGTATGTGAACCCTTCAATTTAATAACTGGTTGAACCTCCTTTGGCAGAAATAACTTCAACCAAACGTTTCCTGTAGTTGCAGATCAGACGTGCACAACGGTCAGGAGTAATTCTTGACCATTCCTCTTTACAGAACTGTTTCAGTTCAGCAATTGTCTTGGGATGTCTGGTGTGAATCGCTTTCTTGAGGTCATGCCACAGCATCTCAATCGGGTTGAGGTCAGGACTCCGACTGGGCCACTCCAGAAGGCGTATTTTCTTCTGTTTAAGCCATTCTGTTGTTGATTTACTTCTATGCTTTGGGTCGTTGTCCTGTAGCAACACCCATCTTCTGTTGAGCTTCAGCTGGTGGACAGATGGCCTTAAGTTCTCCTGCAAAATGTCTTTATAAACTTGGGAATTCATTATTCCTTCGATGATGGCAATCCGTCCAGACCCTGATGCAGCAAAGCGGCCCCAAACCATGATGATCCCACCACCATACTTCACAGTTGGGATGAGGTTTTGATGTTGGTGTGCTGTGCCTCTTTTTCTCCACACATAGTGTTGTGTGTTTCTTCCAATCAACTCAACTTTGGTTTCATCTGTCCACAGAATATTTTGCCAGTTCTGCTGTGGAACATCCAGCTGCTCTTGTGCAAACTGTAAACGTGCAGCAATGTTTTTTTTGGACAGCAGTGGCTTCCTCTGTGGTATCCTCCCATGGAATCCATTCTTGTTTAGTGTTTTACGTATCGTAGATTCGCTAACAGGGATGTTAGCATATGCCAGAGACTTTTGTAAGTCTAGCTGACACTCTAGGATTCTTCTTCACCTCATTTAGCAGTCTGTGCTGTGCTCTTGCAGTCATCTTTACAGGACGGCCACTCCTAGGGAGCGTAGCATCAGTGCTGAACTTTCTCCATTTATAGACAATTTGTCTTACCGTGGACTGATGAACAGCAAGGCTTCTGGAGATACTTTTATAACCCTTTCCAGCTTTTGCAAGTCAACAATTCTTAATCGTAGGTCTTCTGAGAGCTTTTTGGTGCGAGGCATCATTCACATCAGCCAATGCTTCTTGTGAAAAGCAAACCCGGAACTGGAGTGTGTTTTTTATAGGGCAGGGCAGCTGTGACCAACACCTCCGATCTCATCTCATTGATTGGACTCCAGTTGGCTGACACCTCACTCCAATTAGCTCTTTGAGATGTCATTAGTCTAGGTGTTCACATACTTTTTCCATCTGCACTGTGAATGTTTACCTGGTGTGTTCAATAAAAACATGGTAACATTTCATTCTTTGTGTGTTATTAGTTTAAGCAGATTGTGATTGTCTATTGTTGTGACTTAGATGAATTATATAGATGAAATCCATATAATTCCAAAGGGTTCACATACTTTTTCCTGCAACTGTACATGGGGCGCCGGAGGATATTGTTTCAGATAGCGGAATCTAGTTTATCTCCCGGTTTTGGAGTTATTTCTGCTCTCGGTTGGGGATTAGGCTGTCATTTTCCTCTGGTTTTCACCCAGAGACCAACGGGTAGACGGAGAGAAAGAAACAAACTCTGGAACAATATCTCCGGTGTTTCATGTCAGACTGCCAGGAGGAATGGGCAGCTCACCTCCCCTTTGCAGAGGTGGCTTATAACAACTCTGAACATGCCTCTACCAAGATGTCTCTGTTCAGGTGCGTGGGGGGCAGGAATCAAAGACTCTCCTCTCTGGTAGGGGCTTCCACTGACACACCGGTGGCGGACCAATGGTTCCAGGATAGGCAACCCATTTGGTTGTTGGTGCGGCGTAATCTTCGTAGTGCGGTGGCGCAACAGAAAAGATTTGGTGATCGTCATAATAAGTTGGGAGATCCAGTGTGGGTCTCCACCCGGAACATTCCCTTGCGCCAGCCGTCTGCCAAACTGGGGCCTAGATTCATTGGTCCATATCCGGTGACACAGAAGATTAATCGGGTGACTTACAAGGTTGGTCTTCCTCCATCGATTCGAGGAGTGAACACCTTTCATGTTTCACTGCTCAAATCGGCAGCCGAGTCTGACCTTCTCAATCCATCTCTAGAGACTTGCCTGTGGGAAACTTCTATGCGGAACAGTTTGTCTTGTGTTGGACCTCGAATCGGACCCTGGAAATGTCTTGTCCCTAGGTACTATGTTATATGAATAGCAAAAAATGAAAACGGAATTTTTGAAAATTTATTTCAACATGTGTAAACTTATATTATATAATTATAACTGTTTTATTATCTTTTTAACAAATGATATATTCCTCCAATATTTGATATTTTATTTCAATTTATTGTGTGTTTTAAATTATTTTTATTTATATATTATACCTAGGAATAATAATCTGTAGGTATTTTTTAAAGTATAGAATAATATCCATACAATAGCACTTTAAAACATCAAGGAATAGGAAATGATTTAGATGCTCTTATAATGGACTATACACTATTCCGGACTAGACTCCGGCTTTTCCAACAGACCGACACAGGATAAAAGGGAAATAGGATGTGAATATGCTTGACCACTGAGGAAGGAGCAAGTCTGCGCTCCGAAACATGTTTGGGTGAACAAGCATATGAAGATTTAAAACTACACTACTGGAGCGCTCCAAGAGGAATTGAACACATTGAACTCACGATAACTGACCTAAACGGAACCCCGACAGCTGAAACTGACACTCAACAGGGACGCTGCCATAACACGTGGCACGCTGACCTCTTTGAATAAGCTGTGACCGGAGGATCTGCAATACTAAGGTCAGGCTGTTTTCACAGCAGGAGCGGGACGCCGCACCAGAGAACAGCTGAACTGTGAGTAAACATAAGCACTGAATGTGCACAGACGGAACATTCCCTATCTCTATACTTAAAACAAGTGAGACTGCATCTGAGCGTGTGGATATCTAGCAATCAACTGTTAGTAAAATTGCTACAAACACTGCCACAAGTAAATAACAAAGCTGCTACAATTGCTACAAACATTGTTGCTATTTTGCTGAGATATCCAAAGAACTCCAAACAGTGCAATATATTCTATGGGGACTAATACATGGAACTAATTGCCACTAATCCAAGTTGTTCCTGCTTTCTATTTTAATTTTTATTTGTATATTCATTGTAATATTGCTGATATCCTTAAACTGTTACTGCTATTATTGATATTAACCATTGCTATTGCTGCTAATACTATTTCTATGGATATTTAATCATTTTTATGAACATTGTGATTTTTATATGAACATTGTGATTGCTTTATGTCTATATATTTTTAGATATATTTTTAAATAATAAATTGTCCTCCATGTACCCATAATTAGAGTGCCTGCTCATTAATACCATAATTTTAACTATGTTATATGGACTATTTATGTGCATATGAACTTTGGCCTGGTCTGGCTGTCTCTTGTGAGTTTCCTGCACAAGTTATTATTTGGATTGATTACCTGCATATGATTTCTGGTCTGGACTGTACTGACGTCATTTATTAAATCCACCATTGTTCAAACTGTCTGGTTGTTTGGGGTTCTGCACCATTACAATGGTAATTTGGAATTTGAGATCGCAAAAATAGTTGACTCTCGAGTTCTCTGTGGATCCCTTCAATATCTTGTCCACTGGAGAGGTTATGGACTGGAGGAGAGGATGTGGGTGCCGGCATCCGACTTTCATGCCAATCATTTAGTGAATGCCTTTCATAGATCTCACCCAGATGAGGTCTGTCCTGGGTGCCCGGAGGTCACCCGTAGAAGGGGGGATACTGTCACGGATGTTCCCGTGGCAGGTACCAGGGGATCTGAGAAACTGGCAACTTGTGGGTTAAATTTACACGTTCCCTGTGGATCTTGTTGTGTCTGTGTTTTGGTGAATGCCACACCCCTTGCTTCAGGTGTTGCTTGTTGGTAAATCACCTTTACCATAAGTAGCGGCTTCTCATTCTTGAAGGTGCAGTTTATAGATTTTCTTCCTGACTTCTAACCAGCTGGTCGATTGTATCCTGTGCTGCTTCTGGAGTTGCCAGTTTTCTACTTTCAGATAAGTTTGTCTTTTCTTATTGTTTTGTGTTTGTTATATTCCCTGTTGTTGTATCTGGGCCTGAGACAGAGACTTCCATTCGTCCATCTGGGGAGGAATGGGTTGTCTCTGGTCCTAACCTCGTTCCAGGGCCTCATAGGGATATAGGGGCCTAGGTATCAAGCTTATAAATAATCCTACCTTCAAGGTCTATTCATATTAAATAGGTAGTTGGGGCCCGGATTAGGGTTGTTTAGGAGGTGACCTGTTCCTTCCCTAGTTTCCAGGCCCAGTTACTGTTCCCTTTCCCTCCTGTGTTTAGTGTGGCGTTTCCCCCCACACTGATCGTGACATTATCTTTCTTTGGACATTCTTCATCTAGTGGTGTAGGATGGCGTCCTTTGCAAATGCTGCATGTGGCCTTTTTCTTAAACTTCTTAGTAACATGGCCTTTTCTTAGACAACCGAAACACAGTTGGTTCTCAAGTACAAACCTTTTCTTTTCATCTGGGGACTTCTCCTTAAATTGTTGGCACTTGTGTATGGAGTGGTTCTCTCCACAGAACATACATTTGAAGGTAGTCTGAAGATTTGTTGGTTGTCTCTCTACTGATCCCAGTAGTGACTTTGAACTTGCTCTCGTAGGTATCTGAACCTTTAACTGCTGTGTTGGTTGCAAAGCTAGTTACTCTTGCACGTCTTATCTCTCTTGCAGTCCTTTCTTCTAAGGAGTTTAAAACGTAAGATGATGTTAATGGATTACATGCTATCCGTGCTTCCTTATTGACAAACTAAGAGAACGCTTTAAAACTTGGGAAGTTCTTGCCTAGGTCTAACTGTTCAGTCACATAGCGATTCCATCTAGAAGCCACTTCTTCAGGTAGCTTTAGTTAGCATCCTGTGGTTTTCTAAATAATCGTTCAGTACTTCTAGTCCTTGTACATGTGGAATGGCATTGCTGCATGCTTGCAGGAAATCACCATACTTTTGGAGTTTGAAGTGTTCTTTAGGACCTATTTTAGGCCATTTAGTCAGTTTCTCTCTAAAGGCTCTTTGTACTAAGAAAGGATGACCATATCTTGCATTCAATTTTTACGAATCTTGCTTGTAGGCTTCTTCATCTTTTCTATAAAGGTTACCTTCAAGAACTTCCTTTGCCTCTCCACCAACATATCTCTGAAGGTAGAATAATTTGTCAACTGGACTGAAGCAATGATGCTCAATAATCATCTCAAAACTTGCCTTCCACTCTATGAACTTCAGTACGTCTCCCAAAAATACAGTAGGTTCCGGAACGGGAAGTCTAGCTAGGACTGTACTCTGTGGTCTTGCTGGGACAATGGTTGTAACATTCTCCTGAGCATTACCGTGGCATCTAGGAATAGAATAATCCGGTTCTATTTTCTCACTTAGTTCTGAATTAGGCGAGTCCCTTTCTTCATCTTTCCGGTAGATATAGAGGGTAAATTCACACACCTTTTTCCTAACATTGGATTAGGCCTCTGTTTGTTTTTCTGAGCAGGGATGGAAGGATAATGACTTATTATCTCACTACAAGCTGGAAATTTCCTTCCATTTTCCTGGGCGTATGAAGGAAAGTAGGAGTCTGTTTCTTCACTTAGTACAGATTTGAACCTATGACTACTCTGATTCATATCCTCCCCATGTACTCCTGGGCTGTGTGAATGAAAGTGTTGATTCCCAATAATCTGCCCGATTATCTGGACTTGTATATCCACCTTCAAGTGCAACTAGTAGTAGTGCACAGAAGTGAACAAAAGTCATCATACAGCCATTTTAAAGAACTAACTATGCTTTATGTACAATTATTCTTCCCATATCCCACATAATATTTCATTTCCCCTACACTCAGCAATCTCTCCATCCCTTCATCTCACCTCTGCTAATCTCCTTCTAAACATTAAAACTTTCCCCTCTAAACCCACTCAGCTGCCTTATGCCCTATCCTACCCTCCCCTGCTATCCCACTCTACTTCTTCGGACTGCTGGAGACATCTTTCCATATCCTGGACCCCCTTGTCTAATCTCACTTCTATCACTTAGCCCCTACCGCTAACTGCTCTCATTACTCTAACCTCATACCCATTCACCTGACTCCTGGAGCACTATGGAACTTGCGTTGTGTTTGCAATAAGCTTTCCTACATCCATCAGCTCTTCATTTTCAAAAAATTACCTTCCTTGGTCTCACAGAAACCTGGACGACACCCTCTGACGCAGTCACACTCTGCCAGGAAAAACTGCAATTTTCTCACACTCCCTGTGCGGACAGACTTGGTGGTTGTGTTGGCCTCCTATCAGGTAACTGCTTCTTCAACCCATCTCTACTCTTTGTCAACCTCCCTTCTTTTGAAGTTTACTCTGTCCGCTTCTACTCAACCTCCGAATAGCCATCATCTACCGTCCACAAGGCCCCGCTGCAGCCCTTCTTTACCACCTCAATACCTGGCTGCTACACTTCTCAGGTCGCCTTTCATGGGGAATTTCCGCATCCCTGTTGACACACGCCAGTTAACTGCCTCCAAACTCCTGTCTCTTACTACTTTCTTTGGCCTCACACAATGGTCCTCCACAGCCACCCAGCAAGTTGGACACACACTAGACCTTGTTTTCACCCACCTCTGCTCCCTATCTAAACTCTGGTCTCTCCCCTTCTATGACCACAACCTTTTATTGTCAACCATACTCTTCAGCTGCTCTGCGTGTCCATAAACTACC
Organism: Bufo gargarizans; assembly: GCF_014858855.1. NCBI lineage: Eukaryota > Metazoa > Chordata > Amphibia > Anura > Bufonidae > Bufo > Bufo gargarizans. The sequence continues at coordinate 302,043,780 of NC_058082.1, read as the reverse complement.
TTGTAGGAACCTCAAACCTCTCTATTCACACACTCTTGTCACAGGCAGTGACAATCACTGTGTCAACCATCTAGTGTGATCTAGAGCTAATCCTAAGGGCGTTATCCTGGTGTTCCCTTGGTCTTCACCTTTTAACCCGTATACAGGCATCTGGACTTCGCTGCAGGTTAGCCACCAGGCCGCTTCCTCCTGGAGTAGTCCAGGTGTTGTTGGCAGCTGACCTGCGAGGGTTAGAGACACCTGTACAAAGCACTGAGGCATCAGGCTATTCTCATAGTCAGTAGCATGCTGGAGTCAGGGCATGCAGAGATTGTGCGGATATGTGAAACCTGTTCATGGTCAGGTAGGCAGCAGAGGGTCAATACGGTAAGCAGGCATGGAGGGTCAGAATCATTAAACTAGCAGAGGTCCGTACATGTGTAGAAAAATGGAACAGCATACCTTTCGCAGGGACTAGCAAGGTAGATACACCTGTAGATCCGGCACCCTCAACCAGGCAGGGAATAGATCATGGTGTACGTGCGCTGGACTTAAGAGTTAGCAAGAGCACACTCGTAGCCTCATAAGAAAGGGAAGAGGGGCCTCTCCTTGGCTTTTAGGGAGTGGAAACTGGTGGATTTGGATCCTTCGAACCACAGCAGCAAGAGGGTGAAAGATGCAGTGTCCATGCCCACCCCAGACATAAGAACGAGCAATCCCATAAAACTGAATGGAATTGCTTCTTGTAATTTCATCTGCTCACCGCAGGTAAACAATGAATAGAAGGCTGTACAGGCACTGCACGCAGCCTTCTCTTCAACCAACTGATCGGTGGAAGTGCCGGGTGTCGGTCCCCCGCCAATCTGATATTGATGACCTAAGGATAGGTCATCAATAAAAACATCTCTAAACCTATTTAATATTTTTATCTCTCTACTCTGTCCCCTGGTGCCCCATCTCGCACCCCTCATCTCCGCCAAAGACTTTGCCTCATATTTCATATAGAAAAATCTAAGAACACTTCAACCAACAATCCCTGCAACCCCTCTACACATCTACTCAGTGGCAACTCCAAATCAAAAATACCACACATATTAAGATATAATACAAATCTTTAATAATGAATCCAAAACAAGGACTTATACAACACAAAAGTGAAATAATGACTATAATATAATCAATGTGAGAAGTGCTGGGATGCAGAACAAACCCCCCAGGATGGTAGATCAGATCAGTAACAATAAGATATCAATCCTGATATAGATTAATATGGCGGAAAAAAATAGACTGTAAATAATAAAAGGATATATAACAAATCCCAAAAAGAATAAATAATCTATTGATCCCAAAGTGGTAGAGCTAGAAAAGCACAAACGGGCAGTAACCTACATGTAAACTCAATCCCATAACTGGCATAACTTGTTCTACCCACAAGCCAATATCATGTAGGTAGTGGTGACAGAGAGAGGCCAATCCACAGTAAAATAAGTATATGTAAAATACCAAGGATCGGCTGGATTAGCAACCAACCACCCAATTATTTAGGACACATGGCCAAACACACATTGGTAGTCCAGGAAAAGACCAAATGGAATTAAATAATAATAAATAGTAATGCGTAGTAGTAAGATGTAAAATACTGACCAAACTGGGGGGGCCCAAGAGCCTGAAGTACTTTTCACAAACGCACTTCCTCATGGGGCGTGTCAAACCATCCACTATCCTTCCTATATATACCCCTCCCATAAGTCCACTCATAAAGCACCTGGGCTAATTAGAATCGCTGGTTAGTCTCGCGATAACGATCCGAACAATGTCACCACAGAGGTCACGTGACGTGCATCACATGACATGGTCACATGATCGGAACATACAGTAACACAAAGGACAGTTTCTGGGGAGCTTGGTTTCTTTTCACCGTGGCAGTGGCTGCTCATGCTCAACGCATGCAGACTTCTGCGGCCATTTGATGAGATCACCAAACTGGTCAGTCGCAGCCAGGGCACCATCAGTGACATCGTACCTTACGCCTTCTTTCTGGAGCGTGCATTGTGTCGTGTCATTGATCAAGCCATCGAGGAGCAGGAGCTGGAAGATGAGGAAGTCACAATGCTCAATGAATTCCCTGGGGGGCTACTCCATCTGAGACAAGTCAGCAGGAGTCTGAAGAGGATTCAGAGGAGGGTGGTGGCTAGGGGAAGGAGGAGGAGCAGGAAGAGCAGGCTTTGAGGGGGAATTAAAACTTTTCGGGGATCCCTGGTGTTGTCCGTGGCTGGGGGGAGGAGACCGAGGACGACATTCTACTGGTCAATAAGCAGGAGCCAGGGCGCTCCACCACTTCCAATTTAGTGTAAATATGGCCCTTCATGCTACAGTGTTTCAAGAGGGACCCCCCCTATAAAAAGCATAAAGGGCAAGGACATGTTACCAGCATCACAGAGGGCTGTCAGAATGCAGCATTTTCAGGCCTTGCTGCGAGAGATGGCAAAGGAATTTCCACTCACAGCGAAACAGGTGCGGGTACCAATCCTACCACGCCTGCAAGAAGGGTGGTTTGAAGATGTGTTGGTCACTTCGGATATTAGATCATTCTTGCAGCCAACCCATTGAGAGCCTCCCTCCAGATACATCCTCAGGGAACGCCTAGACCAACAGGTGTCCGGCTACATCGGATTAATGGCCGATGTGGACGCTCTGAGAAGCGAGGAACCCCTGGACTACTGGGTATGCAAGCTTGACCTGTGGCCGGAGCTGGCACAATGTGCCATGAAACTCTTGGCTTGCCCCTCGTTGAGTGTCCTGTCCGAAAGGACATTCAGCGCAAAAGGGGGGATCGTGACCGATAAACGCACTAGCGACAGTGTGGACTACTTCACATTTGAAAAAATGAATGAGGCATAGATCTCGAAGGAATTCAACACCTGTGACGACCACGTGTAATTAAATTTCCTCATGCCAGCCCACACATATCTGCCACCACCCAGAACAACGTGCAGTAAAAAAACAAAATTCAGACCATTCTTGGTGGCGCTGATGCAGAAAAAGCTCATTACTCCAATGTTACCAATAAAAGGTTTGAGCGCAATGTGTGTGAGTCACATGGGCGGGTGGGACGAGTTGGGGGTGTGAAGGCTTGAGGGGTTACTAGGATACAGTAACTCCCCTCAAGTTGAAACAGCCAATTGCTATGTATTGTGGGCGGTGTTGATGCCCTATGCCGCTCCTCCCGGTGACGTGTTGTAGGCGGTGCTCTCTCTCATTAGTCAGGCTTCCGGATGATGTCAGTGGGGCGGTCCTAAGATGACGTATTGTGGGCGATGCTCTTTCTCCATTGGCCTGGCCTCCGGATGACGTCTAAGGGGTGGATTCAGGCTCTCTCTCCTAGTCGGTCACATGTTCATCAGGGCGTGTGTAGGATAGTGATGCAGTGTGGTTCACATGATTTTATTCTTGGTCAGGTGACCGTCGTCACCTGATCTGTCATCCAGGAGAAAACAAGAATGGTATGTATGGTGCGTTCTCTATATGCTGACTCTTAGGGAGGTACTTATATCATGTGATAGATAGTAAGGGGGATATAGGGGATGGATGGGGAAAAAACAAAAACAAAAGAAACTACAAAAGAGCCAGCAGGCAGCTCTAAATGTAGGGCAAAACGTTGCCTCTGTTGCAATATGTTGCAATACATAACAGAAAGACGTTTAGTTCAATAAAAAACGGTGGCACTTTTACTATAAAACACCATCTAAACCGCAAAAGCAGCTATGTAATATATCTAATAGAGTGCGAATGCGGGCTCCAGTACATAGGCCGCACAACACAAGAGTTACACTGTAGAGTTAATCAACACAGACATAATATACAGAAACTATACCCAAAACATAGCATTTCACAGCATTGTGCCACCACACAGGAAAAAAAAAAACATACACTAAAAATTACGCCTATCGACTACATACCAGACAATCCATATAATAGATTCAGTAGCCTCCAGAGAAGAGAGGTATACTGGATCTATCAATTGGATACCCTGACCCCGCACGGACTTGATGAGATGAGTGAGACCGTACTATAACCTATGATACTGGAGATGCTGATTGTGGATTAGATTGAACACAGGACCCATATAAGAACTTTTTTTTTTTTTTTTTTTATCTTTCCCCCCCCTCTCCCTCCCTCATCCCCCCCTCATCCCCCCCTCATCCCCCCCTCATCCTCTCCCTGAGACTGACACTAGAACCAGAAGAGTACTAAAATATAAATAAAATACGAAAAAACTAAATAAAAAAGTACATAACAAAAAGAAATAAAACAAAAACGGACATGAGTATATACGCATATACACCATACCTAAAGAGGATATTCTCATAATCTTAAAAACAATAGAAACTTCCCGTAGGCGCGACAACGGCCAGGCATCTACATCAGGTGGACGATGCCTCCAGTGTATCTCTGGATGCATCTTTAGATACGTAGACATATATATACACTCACCTAAAGAATTATTAGGAACACAATGTTCTATTTCTCATTAATGCGATTATCTAGTCAACCAATCACATGGCAGTTGCTTCAATGCATGTAGGGTTGTGGTCCTGGTCAAGACAATCGCCTGAACTCCAAACTGAATGTCAGAATGGCAAAGAAAGGTGGGCTACAACAGCAGAAGACCCCACCGGGTACCACTCATCTCCACTACAAATAGGAAAAAGAGGCTACAATTTGCACGAGCTCACCAAAATTGGACTGTTGAAGACTGGAAAAATGTTGCCTGGTCTGATGAGTCTCGATTTCTGTTGAGACATTCAAATGGTCCGAATTTGGCGTAAACAGAATGAGAACATGTATCCATCATGCCTTGTTACCACTGTGCAGGCTGGTGGTGGTGGTGTAATGGTGTGGGGGATGTTTTCTGGGCACACTTTAGGTCCCTTAGTGGCAATTGGCCATCGTTTAAATGCCACGGGCTACCTGAGCATTGTTTATGACCATGTCCATCCCTTCATGACCACTGTGTACCGATCCTCTGATGGCTACTTCCAGCAGGATAATGCACCATGTCACAAAGCTCGAATCATTTCAAATTGGTTTCTTGAACATGACAATGAGTTCACTGTACGAAAATGGCCCCACAGTCACCAGATCTCAACCCAATAGAGCATCTATGGGATGTGGTGGAACGGGAGCTTCGCGCCCTTGATGTGCATCCCTCAAATCTCCATCAACTGCAATATGCTATCCTATCAATATGGGCCAACATTTCTAAAGAATGCTATCAGCACCTTGTTGAATCAATGCCACATAGAATTAGGGCAGTTCTAAAGGCAAAAGGGGTCCAACACCGTATTAGTATGGTGTTCCTAATAATTCTTTAGGTGAGTGTATATACATGGACACCTTTTAACTTCCCATAATTTTTAACTATTCATTTATTTATTTATTTATCGACCGTTTGTGTGTCTTTTAGTAGATTTGATATTTTGGGGTTTATTACTGATTTTATTTTTATTAATACCGGGTACTACCTAATACACCAGAGCGCGGTACTTGAAATATGACAGGTTGCACCGATGTAATCCCCGTATCCAAGCTGCCCCCTCCTTTTTTAACCTGATGCATGTGACACCGGAATTAAGGATGCATAAACCTTTTAAAAAATCACGATCCATCCCCTATATCCCCCTTACTATCTATCACATGATATAAGTACCTCCCTCAGAGTCAGCATATAGAGAACGCACCATACATACCATTCTTGTTTTCTCCTGGATGACAGCCAGACACAGATCAGGTGACGACGGTCATCTGACCAAGAATAAAATCATGTGATCACACTGCATCACTATCCTACACACGCCCTGATGAACATGTGACCGACTAGGAGAGAGAGCCTGAATCCACCCCTTAGACGTCATCCGGAGGCCAGGCCAATGGAGAAAGAGCACCGCCCACAATACGTCATCTTAGGACCTCCCCACTGACGTCATCCGGAAGCCTGACTAATGAGAGAGAGCAGCGCCTACAACACGTCACCGGGAGGAGCGGCATAGGGCATCAACACCGCCCACAATACGTAGCAATTGGCTGTTTCAACTTGAGGGGAGTTACTGTATCCTAGTAACCCCTCAAGCCTTCACGCCCCCAAATCCTCCCTGTCCATGTGACTCACTCACAAAAGTAAAAAGTATGTTTGAATGTAATAATTTTATTGTCCTGATGAAGGGGGCTGTTTGCCCCTGAAATGCGTAGACTTTTGAATAAAAGATTACCTTTTATTGGTAACATTGGAGTAATGACTTTTGTCTGCATCAGCGCCACCAAGAATGGTCTGAATTTTCTTTTTTTACTGCACGTATCCTTATCCCGCTAACCGTTGTCACGGCAAGGGACACAGACTAGGGCAGCAGACGCAGTTTTCTTCCCGTCTGACCCATCACAACCCCATTCGGTAAGCATAATCTGTGTATTTTCTAACACTTATTACTGTAAGGTTCTACACACGAGGCGCTGCCTCCTCTCCTCTTACTCTCTTTTAACCACCCAGAACAAAGAATGGTCCTTGTCTTATGTATATAAAGCGGCATAAAAGGCCTTTTCTGTCAGGTGAATGCCTAATTTTTGGGGCCTCTACTCCAGTGGCCTACAGTAAAATTTTTGACCTCCTAATGTACCCCAGACACATATTCACTAGTTCTTTTCTGTCGGGTGAATGCCTAATTTTTGGGGCCTGTACTGGCCTACAGTAAAAAAAATTGTAAATGTATTCAAACTGATCCATGATCCCTGGTATGCGATAAATAGGCCCAACACCGTAGTATGAGAAACATCCCCATATCATGATGCTTGCGCAACCATGCTTCACTGTCTTCACAGTGTACTGTGGCTTGAATTCAGTGTTTGGGGGTCGTCTGACAAACTGTCTCCGGCCACTAACCTCAAAAAGAACAATCTTACTCTCATCAGTCCACAAAATGTCTCTTTAGGCCAATGGGCTCTTTGGCAAATTATAACCTCTTCAGCACATGTCCTTTTTTTTAACAGTGGGACTTTGCGGGGGCTTCTTGCAGATAGCTTGGCTTCACATAGGAATCCTCTAATTGTAACAGTACTCACAGGTAACTTTACACCTTCTTTGATCTTCCTGGAACTGATTGTTGGCCGAGTCCTTGTCATTTTGTCTATTCTATTTATTTGAATGGTAGTTTTTCACTTTTTTCCACGTCTTTCAGGTTTTGTTTGCCATTTTGAAGCATTTGTGATCATGTTAGCTGAGCAGCCCATCATTTTCTGCACTTCTTTATATGTTTTCCCCTCTCCAAACAACTTTTTAATCAAGGTACACTGTTCTTCTGAACAATGTCTGGAACAACCCATTTTCCTCAGAATTTCAGAGAGAAATACACTGTAACCAGCATGTACAACATTTGCTGCCTTCCTTCCTTAAATAAGGGCAATAATTGCCACCTGTTTTTCAAAGAATTAATGACCTCACTCATTGAACTCCACACTGCTATTATTTTGAACATGCCCCTTTCAATAAGTGATTGAATTACAGAGAATCAGCAGCATGCATGTCATGACTGTTGGGTTTCTATTACTCTACTACACCTGCTAGTAAATTATTTGCCATGTAGAAATATCATTTCTACCAAAAACAGTGATTGATCAGGTTAGTGATGTCTGACTGCTATTATTTTGAACACAACTGTACCTCCAGCCACATAATCACTTGTTCTTTTCTGTCAGGTGAATGCCTAATTTTTGGGGCCTGTACTGGCCTACAGTAAAATAGTTATCCACTGAACGTCTAATATACCTCCAGCTACATCATCACTTGTTCTTTTATGTCAGGTGAATGCCTAATTTTTGGGGACTGTACTGGCCTACAGTAAAATTGTTATCCTCTGACCGTCTAATATACCACCAGCCACATAATCACTTGTTCTTTTCTGTCAGGTGAATGCCTCATTTTTTCTGCCCGTAATCCCGTCGCCTAAAAAAAAAAAATGTTTAGGCTCCAGCAGAGCACATTTTTGAGACTTTCCCTTTAAGACGCATAAAAATGGCCCCTGATTAATACATATTTTTTGTGTGAATTTTTGCCATTGATCCCCCTCTGGTATGTCACTGTCCGTGTTGTGGGACTATTTGTGCACTTCTAGTAAGTATTTGGTGGCTGAAGTTCGTCCATCACTACTGACCAAGCGTGGAGCCCAGGGGTCGACTACCCATTCTAGGTTTCTTTGGTTGTGACTTTGGCTTTCTTCTTTTTAGTTGGTCCTTTAACCATAACGCTCAACAAGCCGCCAAGTTTGAAGAAGATCCAGATGAAGAACCGCTATGTGACGTCAGGAGGTAGCTTCAGCCCCAGGCACTGCTTTGGAACGTACCGCACAGCTATAATTATACCACACAGGAACAGAGAGTCTCACCTCCGAAGCTTGCTCTACTACCTACACCCCTTCCTGCAACGCCAACAGCTGCACTACACGATATTTGTGGTCCATCAGGTAACGTGCATTTCTCAGCATCGTCTCTTGTAAATTTTTATAGGTTTCTTGGTTTGAAGTTCTTGGTTTAGGTCAAAGGACCCCAACCTTTTTACATTGGTAAGATCCTGGTAAATAAAAAACAATCTTTTTGGTAAGGACCTCCTACAATTTATTTTTCAAAAGAGATAAAAAGGTTATTAAAAAGAACCCCCGAAGTGTATTCGGACCCCTAAATCTGAGCCCAGATTATCTAAAAAGGACAGTATTTACTTACCTCTTACTCCCAGCTATCCTCACCCTGACCTGCTCACAAATACTGATGTAAGTCTAAAACAACCAGTCACTGAGCCAAAACTCTTGTTGGTGTCCCACTAAACCTGGATGGGTCAGGGATCAGCAACCTCGGCACTCCAGCTGTGGTGAAACTTTCACTCCCAGCATGCTCCATTCACTTATATGGGAATACTGACAATAGTCAAGCAAGTGTGCATGCTGGGAGTGGTAGTTTCACCACAGCTGGATGTCACCGCCAGCTCTGTGAGAAGATCTGGCAGACGTTCTTCTCTACCTATTGTAAGATGTTCTTTGTTTTGGTTTCACTTTCTCACCTCCTTTACTGCTCCCAGCTGTCACCTATTCGCACTGATTGTCTCCCTTTATATTCCCTCCCATACTGTCTCACTTTGCGGTTTATACTTCTTCCTGGATTGTGTTCTCTGCTGGAGGCTGCGTCTCCTGATTCCTCAGATAAGTCTGTTTCCTTTATTTGTGGTTCCTTGCTGGCTTGATTGTAGGTGACCCTGACTCCATCCGTTTTAAGCGCAGGGAGCCGGTGGTCGTGTCCCCTCACTATTATAGGGTTTTCAGGTATCACATAGTATAAGGTACGAGGGCATGCAATCGTCTACCATTAAGACCTTTGCATGGGCATAGCAGTCAGGGAGAGCTCTAGGGGTTTTATAGGGCTTACCCATATGCTCCTTAGTTTGGGATCAAGCCAGTCGGATGTTTATTTATAAGTTCCAGCTTTCTGCAACACCATCCGTGACACTGGAGTGCCGGAGGTTGCCGATCCTTGGTCTAGGTGGTCGGTTTCTTATGAGGTTTGCACAGCCCTAATTTTTTGGTGAAATTATATTATTGTACCATCTTATGTTACTATCAGACCTTCTGCCCACACTTGCAGTACCAGTTGACTTCAGCTTGGGGTTCTTCTGAGCACATTGCACCTGTTGAGGTCCCTCATCATCCTCCATCACTAAGCTTCAGGAACCCCGATGACTGCTCTTCTGGAGCTGTACTTTCTTCAAGAAGATGACTTATCATTTTGGTCCATGTTTCTCGTGCTCCCAGCAGAGGAGGCCCAGCTTTTTACTGCTGCTGAGCTCTACCTCTGGCGCAAGATAAGATGCAATGGGCTGGGTCGCAAACCTCTAAACCCCTTTTTGAGGAATCTCCATATTCTCAGACCATGAAGAGTCCTGTTCTGATGAAACTTTCTTTTTGCTTTTGCCTTTCACATTCTAATGCCAACTCCAGATGTTATCAGTAGGCAGGTAAGTGGAGTAGTACCATGAGTAACCTTAGATTAAACTTTAGATATTTTTTTTCTTCTTTTTGTTTTGTTATACCCCCTGCCTTATAGTGAAAATTAGCCATTGTGGGAGGGACTCGGCAGTTAGTGTTCAGCTCTCCTGAAGCACCCCCACAGGAGAAATAAAGTATTACACAGGCTGGGTCCTCCGGAGACCTAGACGCTCTTGGAAGCTGTGCTGTAATCTTCTTAGTGAATCCTCAGTTTGACCCCCTCCCCTCTATTAATTCAGAATCCCCTAATGGGTATGTGACGGACTGAACCGTCACTGGGAATGCTGGAGAAGCCTGAGGGCCAGCCTCCTTCCTACGGACTATGAACCCAGAACTATGGAGACCCCCTCAGACCTTTTGGGGTTACAAGGAACTATGAACCCTGATTTATGTGTGGAATTTATATGCCACATATTTCCTGTTGCCCATTAAAGGTGCATGGTGTGGATTCAGCAACACAAAAAGGGTTAACTCTGCACTGAGACTCCCACTGATTGTGTTTAATGATGGGATTAAGATGACTATAAGAGCAGCCGACTCCTAGATGAGTAGATCACCCTATGATACACTCAGGAGATAATCCCATCACATGTGTCTCCTCTCTCCCTATTCATTCATTATGGAGGGGGTGAAGATGTCTGTTTGCATGTTGCTCATTGTTGATTGCGTCAAGGACAATGCTTATTCTGTTATTGAGTGCGTCACAGGCAATGCCATTGTGTTTAATTGCGTCACAGACAATGCCATTGTGTTTGTTGAATAGGGTTAGTTTTGTGTTTAAACTGTAAAGCTGTAAAGGATTGGCTGCTATGTCATGTCCTCAGTTCCCAACCAGGTCCACGGGGGTGGTACCCTTGTTGGAAAATGTGTAAATAAGTCAATGCTGGTGTGTTCAATAAAGCGTTCCTGTTTTACCCTTCATCATGTTGAGGCTGGTGTTTGGGTAACTGATCGACACTGGGGATTGCTATACGCTGAAGATGTGCTATACTCCCCTGGCTATAACTACTAGCTCTTGTAAGAGCTGTTTCTGCTCTCTGGATTTAGGAGAGGTTCACCCACTGGAGCCTGGAGCCTTGTAGTAGGTCCAGGGTGGGTAGGAGACGGCGAGACCTCAACCAAGCTTCGGCGGTTTGTGGGGTCTGCAGTGCTTACGGTGTCAAGTGGATTGCTTAGAGCCCTCGGGAAGCACTAGGAGCATCCATCGACGGAAGTACCTGGTCGGGGTGCCAGGAGATCCGTTTCAGTAGTGGCATCAGTGGGGACGTCCTAGTGCGAGGAGAAGCAGCTCTGAGACACCGTTCGTGGAGTATATTGAGGGCAACGCTAGTATCTGTACAGCAAGCACCCCTGGCTACAGCAGGATGGAATCGGCTAGTCTTCGGACAGCAGCCCACTACGATGAGGAGGATTACATGGACTGGAGGGATGCAGTCCGGAAAGGCGTCTGGCACGAGGCCCTGGAAGATGTACAGCATCGGCGGGGTGAGAGTCTCCCCAGTGAGGAGCAGCAGTTGCAGATGTGAGTGGCCCTGCGAATGCCCCTTCTGGAAGAGCAGCCCCTGGATGAGTGGGTGACAGAACTCGAGAGCCTGGTATGGAAGGAGCTTTGGCTAGACGACACCTACCAGGCACTCTGGTGGTATGTGATTCGGCACTCCCCCTGGATGGCTGAGCACGATAGACCTGAGGGTGAGGATTATGATGGCCCTGGCCTGTTGTTTGAGTCCTTTGCAGAACCGGAGTTTGGAGATGCTGGAGAGTCCCGGTTCTGGGATATCTATGACTACAGGGAGGCTATACATAATTGGGCTACAGCGAGAGAGGTGAGACAAGACCTGGTATCTCTAGCGACAATGGAGTGGAATCTGGAGCAGGATTACAGATACTTCCTCAGCTCAATTCGGCCCCAAAATACACTGCCGGAGAGCTGGGTGGCAGTCCCAGACCTACAACCCTACAGCTGTGAAGACCTGACTGAAGTATCCCCTGCTTCAGTACCAGCTACTGAGGTAGGGGACCTCATAGACTGGTCCTGGGGGGACCCCCATATGGCAGGTGGAGATGGGACCGAGATCTCTTCACCAGTCCTACAGGGATGCTGGGCAGTCGGCCCAGATCCCCAACGGCAGCTGGAGTGTCAGGGAGTAGGGACAGTCGGTCCTGCTCCCCAGCGGCAGTGTACCTTGAAGGGAGAGAAGACAATTGGTCTCTCTCCCCAACCACAGGGGGACAGCACCCCTAACTCCGATGGTGCAGATGGGACTGCGGTCTCTGCACCAGACCTACAGGGATGCTGGACAGCCAGTACCGATCCCCCACCAACCCCACAGGAATGCCAGGAAGACGATTTAAGCAATCCTTCCTTTCCACAGCCGATCCGCAACAAGGTCATGGGGGTAGGATTGCCTGACCCCATCCCAGCGGAAGAGCTGGCATCTGTGCCGAGCGCAGTCAGCCTCTGCCCTCCCCTATCCTCTTGTCTAGAAACTGACTCCCCACAGGCTACCCCAGCGGAAGAGCTGGCATCTGGGAAGAGGGCAGTTGGCCTCTGCCCACCAAGTACCCACAGCTCCAAGCTAGAGAACAACAATAAAGCAAGGAGTAGCAGATGCCCACTCAACAGCTGGGGACATACAGAACAGAGCCAGGCCCCAGAGTTCAACAGGACCAGTGTTTGTTTATGGGTGGGTTACTCGACTAACTCAGGCACCGGCCGACAGGAGGTCAGGTACCTGGTTAGTCTACTGTTGGGAGGGGAGATAAACTGTAACGCATCTCCTGGCACCCTGACCGGGTACCTCCGTCGATGGATGCTCCTAGTGCTTTCCGAGGGTTCTAAGCACTCCACTTGACACCTTAAGCACTGCAAACCCCACAAACCGCCGAAGCTTGGTTGAGGTCTCGCCGTCTCCTACCCACCCTGGACCTACTATAAGGCTCCAGGCTCCAGTGGGTGAACCTCTCCTAAATCCAGAGAGCAGGAACAGCTCTTACAAGAGCTAGTAGTTATAGCCAGGGGAGTATAGCAAATCTTCAGCGCATAGCAATCCCCAGTGTCGATCAGTTACCCGAACACCAGCCTCAACATGATGAAGGGTAAAACAGGAACTCTTTATTGAACACACCAGCATTGACTTATATGCACATTTTCCAAGAAGGGTACCACCCTCGTGGACCTGGTTGGGAACTGAGGACATGACATAGCAGCCAATCCTTTACAGCTTTACAGTTTAAACAGTTTAAAATACTAACCCTATTCAACAAACACAATGGCATTGTCTGTGACGCAATTAAACACAATGGCATTGCCTGTGACGCACTCAATAACAGAATAGGCATTGTCCTTGATGCAATCAACAATGAACATGCAAACAGACATCTTCACCCCCTCCATAATGAATGAATAGGGAGAGAGGAGACACATGTGATGGGATTATCTCCTGAGTGTATCATAGGGTGATCTACTCATCTAGGAGTCGGCTGCTCTTATAGTCAGCTATCTTAATCCCATCACTAACACAATCAGTGGGAGTCTCAGTGCATAGTTAACCCTTTTTGTGTTGCTGAATCCACACCATGCACCTTTAATGGGCAATAGGAAATATGTGGCATATAAATTCCACACATAAATCAGGGTTCATAGTTCCTTGTAACCCCGAAAGGTCTGAGGGGGTCTCCATAGTTCTGGGTCCATAGTCCGTAGGAAGGAGGCTGGCCCTCAGGCTTCTCCAGCACCCCCAGTGACGGTTCTGTCCGTCACAGGGTAGTACAAATACTTCAACTGGGTTTTCTAATCCAGATAACCCCGGAAACACCTTAGGCTCACAAGTGTTTTGTCTACAGTTACTTTATATACATACACACATTTGTGGTTCTCCATATTTTTAGGGTTAACCCTAACCCAAATTACTAATCCAGCCTGGGATGGAGAATATCGGTGCCTAACTGGCTTTACCCTTCTCCAGTTTTGCAGTCCGTTGCCCCAAGACTTCTAAATCTAAAACTAAACCGATCTCTTACCATTTTGTATTTACAGCTCTTATGCAGAGCAATGTAAGAAACTGCTTGCATAAACGCACCTACCAGTGGACACATGTCCGGTTTCTGGTCAAGCTGATGCTGCTGGCATCTTCCAACCCCTTGCAGTCTTTTTCCTGTACGATAATTAATTACTCATCTATTCCTGGCATCTGACAGGGCATTGGGGCGCTCGCTGAGGAGTGTAAAGGATCATCAGCAAATTAATTACAATAAATAGAGAGAAATCATAATTTGTTATCCGTGCTGAGCTGATTATGGATATCTTTCTTGTTCTTAACATTGCTCGGGGACAGTGGATTTTATTCACCCTAGTAAAATTCCTTCTGTCTGGCATTAGTGGTGCCGCAACTCCTGTGGAGGCTCATGATGTGAGATGTCCACCACTGACCACCTGCCACCACTAGGAGGAGCTCACTATCTACAGATTTCTACCTCCCATTGACTTCAATGCTTAGCTGCCTAACCCTGTATGCAGTGAGCTCCCCCTAGTGGTGGCTACAACCACCACACAACTGATATGTGGTTTATGATGTGAGTTGTCCAGCACTGACCATATGCCACCACTAGGAGGAGGACATTGCCTACAGATTTCAACCTTTCATTGAATTAATGCTGGCTATCTAAACCTGCATGCAGCGAGCTTCCCCTAGTGGTGGGTGCAACTTGTATGGGGTTCATGATGTGATATGGTCCAGCACTGACCACCTGCCACCACTAGGAGGAGCACACTGCCTACAGATTTCAACCTCCCATTAAGTTCAATGCTAACTGTCTAAACCTGTTGCCACGCTGGACAGGATACAAGATACACAGAATACAACAAAACAAATGTCTAGGCAAGAAACTGGGGATAAACGTCACCTCCTGACAAATCCCTACCAGCTCTCCCTAGACTTCTATGTCCACATTCAGACCCTGAAGGTGGGAATGAACGTGTCCTTGTGCCTAGGCTGAAGATTCCCTAAGATGGTGAAAGGGGGAAAGAGGCAGCCTGCTCCCTCAGGACCTGTCGGGGGCAAGCGTCTCTCTTACAGCCTAGACAAACAATCACAAGAAAACAAAACCAACTTATCTTGTACTGAGCAGGAACAGCAATCCTTCCCTCCTTCCTTCCTTTGAACAGGACAGAAGCTATAACCCGCACAGGACACTAAGAGTGGGCGTAATTTAAACTCATACTAACGACCCCACCCAGTGCACCTGAAGGGAGGCGGATATAGCTCAACTCCAAAACAATAACAAAAGGCTACACATGTGCTGCTAACCTAGCAGACTTCCGCACATGACCTGAGCAGGGCATAACAGAACCCCCCCCCCCCTTCTACGGATGACCTCCGGACACCCCGGCCCAACTTTATCCGGGTGGGATCTGTGAAAAGCCCTCACCAGTCGGCTGGCACTAACATCCACAGCCGGAACCCACATCCTCTCCTCAGGGTATCAGGTACCCCTCCAGTGTATCAGGTACAGAAGGGAACCCCGAAGAACTCTTGAGTCGAGAACCCTAGCGATCTCGAACTCTAAATTTCCATCAATCAGAAGAGCGGGAGGAGGCAATGTCGATGGTTCCACCGGTTTCACATATTTCTTCAGTAAAGACCTGTGGAACACATCATGGATCCTCCAAGTCTGCGGAAGATCCAGACGAAACGCTACAGGATTGACCACCGCAGATATTTTGTAAGGTCCAATAAATCTTGGCCCCAGTTTCCAAGATGGTACTCTCAGTTTAATATTTTTAGTAGATAACCACACCAGATCACCCACACACAGGTCCGGACCAGTCATACGTCTCTTGTCAGCCATTCGCTTATACCTCTCACCCATCTTCTCCAAATTCACTTGGATCCTCCGCCAGATAGAAGACAAGGCAGAAGAAAATCTCTCCTCCTCTGGCATCCCAGAGGAACTAGTCCCAGAAAAGGTACCAAACTGAGGATGAAAACCGTATGCGCCAAAAAATGGCGACTTACCCGTGGACTCCTGCCTACGGTTATTTAAAGCAAACTCCGCTAGGGATAAGAATGAGGACCAGTCCTCCTGATTCTCAGCCACAAAGCACCTCAAGTAGGTATCCAGGTTTTGATTAGTACGCTCTGTCTGCCCATTCGACTGCGGATGAAAAGCCGAAGAGAAAGAAAGTTGAATGCCAAGCCGAGAGCAGAACGCCCTCCAAAACCTGGAAACAAACTGCGTGCTCCTATCAAAAACCACATCCGAGGGAATGTCATGTAATTTCACGATATTATCAACAAAAATCTGAGCAAGAGTCTTGGCATTGGGCAGACTAGCTAACGATACAAAGTGAGCCATTTTACTAAAACGGTCAACAACCACCAAAATTACAGTTTTTCCAGAGGAACTCGGCAGATCCGTAATAAAGTCCATAGACAAGTGCGTCCAAGGACGAGATGGAATAGACAAAGGAAGAAGTGAACCAGAAGGTCAAGTGTGAGCAACCTTTGACCGTGCACAGGTTTCACAAGCTGCTCCGTAATCCTCAACACTCTTACGTAACCCGGGCCACCAGAACCTCCGGGTCACAAGATCAAAGGTGGACTTACCACCAGGATGTCCAGCAAGGACAGTATCGTGATGTTCCTTGAATACCTTGTATCGCGGTCCATCGGGAACAAACAACCTCCCTGGGGGACAAGAACCAGGAGCCCCCTCCTGGGCTACCAACACCTCCATCTCCAATTCGGGGTACAGAGCGGAGACCACCACCCCATCAGCCAAAATCGGAGCAGTATCCTCTGAATCACTTACCCCAGGAAAACTACGAGACAATTCATCTGCCTTGACGTTTTTAACCCCTGGGCGAAAAGTAACCACAAAATTGAACCTGGTAAGAACAGTGACCATCTAGCCTGTCTAGGATTCAGACGCTTGGCAGGTTGCAGGTAAGCTAAATTCTTATGATCAGTATACAGTACAGACCAAAAGTTTGGACACACCTTCTCATTCAAAGAGTTTTCTTTATTTTCATGACTATGAAAATTGTAGATTCACACTGAAGGCATCAAAATTATGAATTAACACATGTGGAATTTTATACATAACAAAAAAGTGTGAAACAACTGAAAATATGTCATATTCTAGGTTCTTCAAAGTAGCCACCTTTTGCTTTGATTACTGCTTTGCACACTCTTGGCATTCTCTTGATGAGCTTCAAGAGGTAGTCACCTGAAATGGTCTTTCAACAGTCTTGAAGGAGTTCCCAGAGATGCTTAGCACTTGTTGGCCCTTTTGCCTTCACTCTGCGGTCCAGCTTACCCCAAACCATCTTGATTGGGTTCAGGTCCAGTGACTGTGGAGGCCAGGTAATCTGGCGCAGCACCCCATCACTCTCCTTCATGGTCAAATAGCCCTTACACAGCCTGGAGGTGTGTTTGGGGTCATTGTCCTGTTGAAAAATAAATGATGGTCCAACTAAACGCAAACCGGATGGAATAGCATGCCGCTACAAGATGCTGTGGTATCTATGCTGGTTCAGTAGGCCTTCAATTTTGAATAAATACCCAACAGTGTCACCAGCAAAGCACCCCCACACCATCACACCTCCTCCTCCATGCTTCACGGTGGGAATCAGGCATGTAGAGTCCATCCGTTCACCTTTTCTGTGTCGCACAAAGACACGGTGGTTGGAACCAAAGATCTCAAATTTGGACTCATCAGACCAAAGCACAGATTTCCACTGGTCTAATGTCCATTCCTTGTGTTCTTTAGCCCAAACAAGTCTCTTCTGCTTGTTGCCTGTCCTTAGCAGTGGTTTCCTAGCAGATATTCTACCATGAAGGCCTGATTCACACAGTCTCCTCTTAACAGTTGTTCTAGAGATGTGTCTGCTGCTAGAACTCTGTGTGGCATTGACCTGGTCTCTAATCTGAGCTGCTGTTAACCTGCGATTTCTGAGGCTGGTGACTCGGATGAACTTATCCTCCGCAGCAGAGGTGACTCTTGGTCTTCCTTTCCTGGGGCGGTCCGCATGTGAGCCAGTTTCTTTGTAGCGCTTGATGGTTTTTGTGACTCTACTTGGGGACACTTTCAAAGTTTTCCCAATTTTTCAGACTGACTGACCTTCATTTCTTAAAGTAATGATGGCCACTCGTTTTTCTTTACTTAGCTGCTTATTTCTTGCCATAATACAAATTCTAACAGTCTATTCAGTAGGACTATCAGCTGTGTATCCACCTGACTTCTCCAGAACGCAACTGATGGTCCCAACCCCATTTATAAGGCAAGAAATCCCACTTATTAAACCTGACAGGGCACACCTGGGAAGTGAAAACCATTTTAGGTGACTACCTCTTGAACCTCATCATGAGAATGCCAAGAGTGTGCAAAGCAGTATTCAAAGCAAAAGGTGGCTACTTTGAAGAACCTAGAATATGACATATTTTCAGTTGTTTCACACTTTTTTGCTATGTATATAATTCCACATGTGTTAATTCATTGTTTTGATGCCTTCAGTGTGAATCTACAATTTTCATAGTCATGAAAATAAAGAAAACTCTTTGAATGAGAAGGTGTGTCCAAACTTTTGGTCTGTACTGTATATATGTATGTACAAACCGGATTCCAAAAAAGTTGGGACACTAAACAAATTGTGAATAAAAACTGATTGCAATGATGTGGAGATGGCAAATGTCAATATTTTATTTGTAATAGAACGTAGATGACAGATCAAACGTTTAATCCGAGTAAATGTATCATTTTAAAGGAAAAATACGTTGATTCAAATTTTCACGGTGTCAACAAATCCCCAAAAAGTTGGGACAAGTAGCAATAAGAGGCTGGAAAAAGTAAATTTGAGCATAACGAAGAGCTGGAAGACCAATTAACACTAATTAGGTCAATTGGCAACATGATTGGGTATAGAAAGAGCTTCTCAGAGTGGCAGTGTCTCTCAGAAGCCAAGATGGGTAGAGGATCACCAATTCCCAAAATGTTGCGCAGAAAGATAGTGGAGCAATATCAGAAAGGTGTTACCCAGCGAAAAATTGCAAAGACTTTGCATCTATCATCATCAACTGTGCATAACATCATCCGAAGATTCAGAGAATCTGGAACAATCTCTGTGCGTGAGGGTCAAGGCCGTAAAATCATACTGGATGCCCGTGATCTCCGGGCCCTTAAACGACACTGCACCACAAACAGGAATGCTACTGTAAAGGAAATCACAGAATGGGCTCAGGAATACTTCCAGAAACCATTGTCAGTGAACACAATCCACCGTGCCATCCGCCGTTGCCAGCTGAAACTCTACAGTGCAAAGAAGAAGCCATTTCTAAGCAAGATCCACAAGCTCAGGCGTTTTCACTGGGCCAGGGATCATTTAAAATGGAGTGTGGCAAAATGGAAGACTGTTCTGTGGTCAGACGAGTCACGATTCGAAGTTCTTTTTGGAAATCTGGGACGCCATGTCATCCGGACCAAAGAGGACAAGGACAACCCAAGTTGTTATCAACGCTCAGTTCCGAAGCCTGCATCTCTGATGGTATGGGGTTGCATGAGTGCGTGTGGCATGGGCAGCTTGCATGTCTGGAAAGGCACCATCAATGCAGAAAAATATATTCAGGTTCTAGAACAACATATGCTCCCATCCAGACGTCATCTCTTTCAGGGAAGACCCTGCATTTTTCAACAAGATAATGCCAGACCACATTCTGCATCAATCACAACATCATGGCTGCATAGGAGAAGGATCTGGGTACTGAAATGGCCAGTCTGCAGTCCAGATCTTTCACCTATATAGAACATTTGGCGCATCATAAAGAGGAAGGTGCAACAAAGAAGGCCCAAGACGATTGAACAGTTAGAGGCCTGTATTAGACAAGAATGGGAGAGCATTCCTATTTCTTGTAAATTTTTTATTTAGTAAGCATTCCTATTTCTAAACTTGAGAAACTGGTCTCCTCGGTCCCCAGACGTCTGTTGAGTGTTGTAAGAAGAAGGGGAGATGCCACACAGTGGGGAAAATGGCCTTGTCCCAACTTTTTGGGGATTTGTTGACACCATGAAATTCTGATTCAGCATATTTTTCCCTTGAAATGGTACATTTTCTCAGTTTAAGCTTTTGTTCCGTGATTTATGTTCTATTCTGAATAAAATATTAGAAGTTGGCACCTCCACATCATTGCATTCAGTTTATATTCACGATTTGTATAGTGTCCCAACTTTTTTGGAATCCGGTTTGTATGTATGTATATATATATATATATATATATATATATATAATATTATTATATAATTTTCCGCACTCGGAGGCCCCGCTCTGTGAGTTTCTGTGGTCTCGCGCTTTGTGGTAAAGCTGCTCGTTATTCCCAGATGCCTCCACTTCACAGTAAATAGCGCTTACAGGTGACCGGGGCAGATCAGAAGTGTTACAGATTGGTGTTTGGCATCCTATGGCACTGGCACGTTGGGCATATACACTGCAGATCTTTCACCTTTGAATTTAAGCCAATCTCATCCAAAAACTGCACAAAGATCGGCAGAATAAATTGCCATGTATAGCGTGAAATGTGCAGCAAAATGCAGGTAACTCCATGCAGATTTTAATGGGAATTTTCTGCACCCTTTTGTTCTGTACAGACTGTCTCCTATTAATTTTCATAGGGATCCACTAGCTTTTGTTTTGTTTTTTTCATTTTGTAAAAGAGAAATAACTTTATAAAAAAAAAAAATTGCATTGCCCATATATATTTTTAACTTTTATATGTTCAGGCCCTATTATTTTGACCACATCCTACTTACGATGTCTACGGCATGGAGCTCATGAAGGACGTCCTGTGTGCTGAGCTAGCTCAGTGGGTATATAAGGAGTGTAATAGGCTGTCTGCACACATATCCCTCGGTGGGTATATAAGGTGTAATAGGCTGTCTGCACACATATCCCTCGGTGGGTATATAAGGTGTAATAGGCTGTCTGCACACATATCCCTCGGTGGGTATATAAGGTGTAATAGGCTGTCTGTACACATATCCCTCAGTGGGTATATAAGATGTGTGATAGGCTGTCTGCACACATATCCCTTGGTGGATATATAAGGTGTGTGATAGGCTGTCTGCACACATATCCCTCGGTGGGTATATAAGGTGTGATAGGCTGTCTGCACACATATCCCTTGGTGGATATATAAGATGTGTGATAGGCTGTCTGCACACATATCCCTCAGTGGGTATACAGGTCCTTCTCAAAAAATTAGCATATTGTGATAAAGTTCATTATTTTCTGTAATGTACTGATAAACATTAGACTTTCATATATTTTAGATTCATTACACACCAACTGAAGTAGTTCAAGCCTTTTATTGTTTTAATATTGATGATTTTGGCATACAGCTCATGAAAACCCAAATTTCCTATCTCAAAAAATTAGCATATTTCATCCGACCAATAAAAGAAAAGTGTTTTTAATACAAAAAAAGTCAACCTTCAAATAATTATGTTCAGTTATGCACTCAATACTTGGTCGGGAATCCTTTTGCAGAAATGACTGCTTCAATGCGGCGTGGCATGGAGGCAATCAGCCTGTGGCACTGCTGAGGTGTTATGGAGGCCCAGGATGCTTCGATAGCGGCCTTAAGCTCATCTAGAGTGTTGGGTCTTGCGTCTCTCAGCTTTCTCTTCCCAATATCCCACAGATTCTCTATGGGGTTCAGGTCAGGAGAGTTGGAAGGCCAATTGAGCCCAGTAATACCATGGTCAGTAAACCATTTACCAGTGGTTTTGGCACTGTGAGCAGGTGCCAGGTTGTGCTGAAAAATGAAATCTTCATCTCCATAAAGCTTTTCAGCAGATGGAAGCATGAAGTGCTCCAAAATCTCCTGATAGCTAGCTGCATTGACCCTGCCCTTGATAAAACACAGTGGACCAACACCAGCAGCTGACATGGCACCCCAGACCATCACTGACTGTGGGTACTTGACACTGGACTTCAGGCATTTTGGCATTTCCCTCTCCCCAGTCTTCCTCCAGACTCTGGCACCTTGATTTCCGAATGACATGCAAAATTTGCTTTCATCCGAAAAAAGTACTTTGGACCACTGAGCAACAGTCCAGTGCTGCTTTTCTGTAGCCCAGGTCAGGCGCTTCTGCCGCTGTTTCTGGGGAATGCGGCACCTGTAGCCCATTTCCTGCACACGCCTGTACACGGTGGCTCTGGATGTTTCTACTCCAGACTCAGTCCACTGCTTCCGCAGGTCCCCCAAGGTCTGGAATCGGTCCTTCTCCACAATCTTCCTCAGGGTCCGGTCACCTCTTCTCGTTGTGCAGCGTTTTCTGCCACACTTTTTCCTTCCCACAGACTTCCCACTGAGGTGCCTTGATACAGCACTCTGGGAACAGCCTATTCGTTCAGACATTTCTTTCTGTGTCTTACCCTCTTGCTTGAGGGTGTCAATGATGGCCTTCTGGACAGCAGTCAGGTCGGCAGTCTTACCCATGATTGCGGTTTTGAGTAATGAACCAGGCTGGGAGTTTTTAAAAGCCTCAGGAATCTTTTGCAGGTGTTTAGAGTTAATTAGTTGATTCAGATGATTAGGTTAATAGCTCGTTTAGAGAACCTTTTCATGATATCCTAATTTTTTGAGATAGGAATTTTGGGTTTTTATGAGCTGTATGCCAAAATCATCAATATTAAAACAATAAAAGGCTTGAACTACTTCAGTTGGTGTGTAATGAATCTAAAATATATGAAAGTCTAATGTTTATCAGTACATTACAGAAAATAATGAACTTTATCACAATATGCTAATTCTTTGAGAAGGACCTGTATAAGATGTGTGATAGGCTGTCTGCACACATATCCCTTGGTGGTTATGTAAGGTGTGTGATAGGCTGTCTGCACACATATCCCTCGGTGGGTATATAAGGTGTGTGATAGGCTGTCTGCACACATATCCCTCGGTGGATATATAAGATGTGTGATAGGCTGTCTGCACCCATATACCTTGCTGGGTATATAAGGTGTGATAGGCTGTCTGCACACATATCCCTTGGTGGATATATAAGGGGTGTGATAGGCGGTCTGCACACATATCCCTTGTTGCTTTCATGGGTAAATGGGGCCATTTATCAGAGTTGCAGGAAAGGAATGTTTTACTTTTTCCTATTAGCGCCCTACGATCCCATTGTGGTGTGAGAGGGTAATGAAGTTATAAAGAGAGCCCGCCCTTCCCCCTCTGTTATGGGGATGCTGCTATTGGCTGCAGCATCTAAGGATCGCAGCTAGATCCAATACTCCTGGCTGTAGATTGTAGCCCATGGTGCTTGTGCCCGTGCCAACCCCTCGTCCTAACATTTCCTGAAGGTGCCGGAAGTCTTCCTTCACTGGAAGTGTAAGAGGTGAGCACCTACGTATGTCGCGTTAGTTTTAGTTTTCTGGTCTTTTTAGAGGGGCAGAGAAAGCGATTTGTTTATACACATAAAATTCCTCCTATAACTCTTCCTGGCGTCTTAGCGGATAATAAACCCCCCTTTTATTCCCTGCGTACAGTGATAAATCCCGGTTAGGATAACACTGTGTCACCTTCCTTTTCCTCCTCCTGTAATGGTCCGTGAAATAGTCACCACTTCCATTACTCCGCGAGGCAGATTCTTCTCAATTTCCCGGCTAACAGCGACATTTATCTTCACAGGCGGGGAACGCAACATTTAACCGTGCTAAGCTCCTCAACATCGGCGTAAGAGAAGCGCTGCGCTACGACAACTGGGACTGTTTAATCTTACATGACGTTGACCTCATTCCGGAAAATGACTACAATCTGTACATATGCGACGATCATTACCCCAAGCATCTCTCCAGCGCCATTGACAAGTTCCAGTACAGGTAATGCACTGCGCATGCAGCGCCGGGTCATGGCTGCCACACACGCTAGGAATGCCGGGCATTTTGGCAATGCTATTACAAAACCACTCATCTGTTACATGGGTAGAATACATTGAATAGATATACAGATGTAGCAGAGCTGAACGTGTCATTGGAATTACAGTACCTTCTGTACATGGATAGAACGTTACTTCTGTCTGTGACTGCCCTCTAGTGGACATTTTATGTAGGATGCTGTGCGCTCTATAGGTTTAACAGATGCTGGAAGGATTCACACAGCGGTATGAATACAGCTCCAGTGTGTGATCGTCATGTTATATGTCACAGATTGTATGGCATATATTCACTGTGATTATAGATGTTGTCTGTCATCGAAATATTACCTACTAGTCTATGTAGATATGCATTTTCATATATAGGAGCAGTATTATAATGGTGTCACGGTCCCTCAGGTGACTGGTGTCAAGAGATCAGAGAGACTGGATGAGCGTGGAGGAATCTAACAGCCTCCTTGATTTCTCTTTATTCAGTGTTGATAGGGTTAATGACCACTTTCCTTTTCTTAGCTGTTGCTCAGTGGTCATCACTTCTACCCTTTATAGTCTGACCCCACCCTTCTGACTGTGCAGTAGATAGCTTCATTTGGGTTTGGCTGAGCTGGTGTGATGTTGTCTCTTGTGTTCCTGTTCTTCCATCTCTACAGAAGTTAAGTGTTGCATTTGTTATATTCCCTGTTGTTGTATCTGGGCCTGAGACCGAGACTTCCATTCATCCATCTGGGGAGGAATGGGTTGTCTCTGGTCCTATACTTATTCCAGGGCCTTATAGGGAAATCAGGGCCTAGGTATCCTGCCCATGAATATTCCTACCTTCAAGATCTATTCATATTGATAGGTAGTCAGGGCCCAGATTAGGGTTGTCTAGGAGGTGACCTATTTCTTCCCTAGTTTCCAGGCCCAGTTTCTATTCCCCTTCCCTCCTGTGTTCGGTGAGTCGTCGTCGCCCCTGTCCCCCCCACACACACTGATCATGACAAGTAGTTATATTCTTGTACATAGGAGCAGTATTATAGTAGTTATATTCTTGTACATAGGAGGCAGTATTATAGTATTTATTTTCTTGTACTGTACATAGGAGCAGTATTATAGTAGTTATATTCTTGTACATAGGAGGCAGTATTATAGTAGTTATATTCCTGTACATAGGAGGCAGTATTATAGTAGTTATATTCCTGTACATAGGAGGCAGTATTATAGTATTTATTTTCTTGTACTGTACATAGGAGCAGTATTATAGTAGTTATATTCTTGTACATAGGAGCAGTATTATAGTAGTTATATTCATGTACATAGGAGCAGTATTATAGTAGTTATATTCTTGTACATAGGAGCTGTATTATAGTAGTTATATTCTTGTACATAGGAGCAGTATTATAGTAGTTATATTCCTGTACATAGGAGCAGTATTATAGTAGTTATATTCTTGTACATAGGAGGCAGTATTATAGTAGTTATATTCTTGTACAGAGGAGCAGTATTATAGTAGTTATATTCTTGTATATAGGAGCAGTATTATAGTAGTTATATTCTTGTACATAGGAGGCAGTATTATAGTAGTTATATTCTTGTACAGAGGAGCAGTATTATAGTAGTTATATTCTTAACCAAATCTCTTTTTTATTGGTCATGTCATAAAAAGTCATAAGCAGAGCGATACAAAATACATTTTACATTTTACATTTTCCAACATAAAAAGTACATATACGCAAAGGTATGACGCATCATGTTGATCATATAAGGCCTTTTTCACACTTGCGTTGTCCGGATCCGGCGTGTACTCCACTTGCCGGAATTACACGCCGGATCCGGAAAAACGCAAGTGTACTGAAAGCATTCGAAGACGGATCCGTCTTCAAAATGCTTTCAGTGTTACTATGGCAGCCAGGACGCTATTAAAGTCCTGGTTGCCATAGTAGGAGCAGGGAGTGGGGGAGCAGTATACTTACAGTCCGCGCGGCTCCCGGGGTGCTCCCGAGTGACGTCAGAGCGCCCCATGCGCATGGATGACGTGCCATGCGATCACGTGATCCATGCGCTTGGGGCGCCCTGACGTCACTCTGGAGCGCCCCGGGAGCCGCACGGACGGTAAGTATGCTGCTCCCCCGCTCCCCGCTACACTTTACCATGGCTGCCAGGACTTTAGCATCCCAGCAGCCATGGTAACCACTCTAAAAAAGCAAATCGTCGGATCCGGCAATGCGCCGAAACGACGTTTAGCTTAAGGCCGGATCCGGATCAATGCCTTTGAATGGGCATTCATTCCGGATCCGGCCTTGCGGCAAGTCTTCAGGATTTTTGGCCGGAGCAAAAAGCGCAGCATGCTGCGGTATTTTCTCCGGCCAAAAAACGTTCCGTTCCGGAACTGAAGACATCCTGATGCTTCCTGAACGGATTTCACTCCATTCAGAATGCATGGGGATGATCCTGATCAGGATTCTTCCGGCATAGAGCCCCGACGACGGAACTCTATGCTGGAAGACAAGAACGCAGGTGTGAAAGAGCCCTAAGACAGTCTGCAAGGCAAAATGTCGAGCAAAGGTATCATCTCTAACCAGGCACATGAACAATGTCATAATAAACAAAATAGAGACTAGACAACTTGATTAATAAAATAAAGGGTAGGGGATAAGGGATAAGGAAGAAGAAGGAGGGGGGGGGGGGAATTCTGCTCTAGTCGGTAGAATATCTAAAGTTCTTCCATGGAAGCCACGTTCTGAGGTACTTCACGCGAGTGTGTGACTCCCAGTGAGCTAGCTCTTCAAACCTACATAACTGGTCTATTTTTTTCCATCCATCCCAAAATGGTAGGAGGTAGAGTTTGTCTCCATAACAGGGGAATCAGAAGTTTGGCAGCTGTAATAAGTATAGTAGGTAGATCTGATTTGGCTGGGGTGAGTGACGTATTAATAGTAGTTATATTCTTGTACATAGGAGCAGTATTATAGTAGTTATATTCTTGTACATAGAAGCAGTATTATAGTAGTTATATTCTTGCACATAGGAGGCAGTATTATAGTAGTTATATTCTTGTACATAGGAGCAGTATTATAGTAGTTATATTCTTGTACATAGGAGCAGTATTATAGTAGTTATATTCTTGTACATAGGAGCAGTATTATAGTAGTTATATTCTTGTACATAGGAGCAGTATTATAGTAGTTTTATTCTTGTACATAGGAGCAGTATTATAGTAGTTATATTCTTGTATCTAGGAGCAGGATTAAAGTAGTTATATTCTTGTACATAGTAGGCAGTATTATAGTAGTTATATTTTTATACATAGAAGCAGTATTATAGTAGTTATAGTCTTGTACATAGGAACAGTATTATAGTAGTTATATTCTTGTACATAGGAGCAGTATTATAGTAGTTATATTCTTGTACATCGGAGCAGTATTATAGTAGTTTTATTCTTGTACATAGGAGCAGTATTATAGTAGTTATATTCTTGTACATAGGAGGCAGTATTATAGTAGTTATATTATTGTACATAGGAGCAGTATTATAGTAGTTGTATTTTTATACATAGGAGCAGTATTATAGGAGTTATATTCTTGTAAATAGGAGCAGTATTATAGTAGTTATATTCTTGTACATAGGAGGCAGTATTATAGTAGTTATATTCTTGTATATAGGGGGCAGTATTATAGTAGTTATATTCTTGTACATAGGAGCAGTATTATAGTAGTTATATTCTTGTACATAGGGGTCAGTATTATAGTAGTTATATTCTTGTACATAGGAGCAGTATTATAGTAGTTATATTCTTATACATAGGAGCAGTATTAAAGTAGTTATATTCTTGTACATAGGAGCAGTATTGTAGTAGTTACAGTACAGACCAAAAGTTTGGACACACCTTCTCATTCAAAGAGTTTTCTTTATTTTCATGACTATGAAAATTGTAGATTCACACTGAAGGCATCAAAACTATGAATTAACACATGTGGAATTATATACATAACAAAAAAGTGTGAAACAACTGAAAATATGTCATATTCTAGGTTCTTCAAAGTAGCCACCTTTTGCTTTGATTACTGCTTTGCACACTCTTGGCATTCTCTTGATGAGCTTCAAGAGGTAGTCACCTGAAATGGTTTTCACTTCACAGGTGTGCCCTGTCAGGTTTATTAAGTGGGATTTCTTGCCTTATACATGGGGTTGGGACCATCAGTTGCGTTGTGGAGAAGTCAGGTGGATACACAGCTGATAGTCTTACTGAATAGACTGTTAGAATTTGTATTATGGCAAGAAATGGTTTTCACCTGAAATGGTTTTCACTTCACAGGTGTGCCCTGTCAGGTTTATTAAGTGGGATTTCTTGCCTTATACATGGGGTTGGGACCATCAGTTGCGTTGTGGAGAAGTCAGGTGGATACACAGCTGATAGTCTTACTGAATAGACTGTTAGAATTTGTATTATGGCAAGAAAAAAGCAGTTAAGTAAAGAAAAACGAGTGGACATCATTACTTTAAGAAATGAAGGTCAGTCCGTCTGAAAACTTTGAAAGTGTCCCCAAGTGCAGTCACAAAAACCATCAAGCGCTACAAAGAAACTGGCTCACATGCGGACCGCCCCAGGAAAGGAAGACCAAGAGTCACCTCTGCTGCGGAGGATAAGTTCATCCGAGTCACCAGCCTCAGAAATCGCAGGTTAACAGCAGCTCAGATCAGAGACCAGGTCAATGCCACACAGAGTTCTAGCAGCAGACACATCTCTAGAACAACTGTTAAGAGGAGACTGTGTGAATCAGGCCTTCATGGTAGAATATCTGCTAGGAAACCACTGCTAAGGACAGGCAACAAGCAGAAGAGACTTGTTTGGGCTAAAGAACACAAGGAATGGACATTAGACCAGTGGAAATCTGTGCTTTGGTCTGATGAGTCCAAATTTGAGGTCTTTGGTTCCAACCATCGTGTCTTTGTGCGACGCAGAAAAGGTGAACGGATGGACTCTACATGCCTGGTTCCCACCGTGAAGCATGGAGGAGGAGGTTTGATGGTGTGGGGGGGCTTTGCTGGTGACACTGTTGTGGATTTATTCAAAATTGAAGGCATACTGAACCAGCATGGCTACCACAGCATCTTGCAGCGGCATGCTATTCCATCCGGTTTGCGTTTAGTTGGACCATCATTTCTTTTTCAACAGGACAATGACCCCAAACACCTCCAGGCTGTGTAAGGGCTATTTGACCATGAAGGAGAGTGATGGGGTGCTGCGCCAGATGACCTGGCCTCCACAGTCAGCGGACCTGAACCCAATCGAGATGGTTTGGGGTGAGCTGGAGTGAAGGCAAAAGGGCCAACAAGTGCTAAGCATCTTAATTCATAGTTTTGATGCCTTTAATGTGAATCTGCAATTTTCATAGTCATGAAAATAAAGAAAACTCTTTGAATGAGAAGGTGTGTCCAAACTTTTAGTCTGTACTGTATATTCTTGTACATAGGAGCAGTATTACAGTAGTTATATCCCTGTACATAGGAGGCAGTACTATAGTAGTTATATTCTTGTACATAGGAGCAGTATTATAGTAGTTATATTCTTGTACATAGGAGCAGTATTATAGTAGTTATATCCCTGTACATTGGAGCAGTATTATAGTAGTTATATCCCTGTACATAGGAGGCAGTACTATAGTAGTTATATTCTTGTACATAGGAGCAGTATTATAGTAGTTATATTCTTGTACATAGGAGCAGTATTATAGTAGTTATATTCTTGTACATAGGAGACAGTATTATAGTAGTTATATTCTTGTACATAGGAGGCAGTATTATAGTAGTTATATTCTTGTACATAGAAGGCAGTATTATAGTAGTTATATTCTTGTACATAGGAGCAGTATTATAGTAGTTATATTCTTGTACATAGGAGCAGTATTATAGTAGTTATATTCTTGTACATAGGAGCAGTATTATAGTAGTTATATTCTTAACCAAATTTATTTTTATTAAAAGAATAAAGTACACCTTACAATCACATACCATTATATTCTCGGTGAAAAGGCAATATGACAAACATTCCACGGAAGTGACAATTATTGCATATCAATACTGTATATGGTGTCTAAATGAAACCATATAGTAGTTTTATTCTTGTACATAGGAGGCAGTATTATAGTAGTTTTATTCTTGTACATAGGAGGCAGTATTATAGTAGTTATATTCTTGTACATATGATGCAGTATTATAGTAGTTATATTCTTATACATAGGAGCAGTATTATAGTAGTTATATTCTTGTACATAGGAGCAGTATTATAGTAATTATATTCTTGTACATAGGAGGCAGTATTATAGTAGTTATATTCTTGTACATAGGAGGCAGTATTATAGTAGTTATATTCCTGTACATAGGAGCAGTATTATAGTAGTTATATTCTTGTACACAGGAGGCAGTATTATAGTAGTTATATTCTTGTACATAGGAGCAGTATTATAGTAGTTATATTCTTGTACATAGGAGCAGTATTATAGTAGTTATATTCTTGTACATAGGAGGCAGTATTATAGTAGTTATATTCTTGTACATAGGAGGCAGTATTATAGTAGTCATATTCTTGTACATAGGAGCAGTATTATAGTAGTTATATTCTTGTACATAGGAGGCAGTATTATATTAGTTATATTCTTGTACATAGGAGCAGTATTTAGTTTCCGAAGACTGTATGTATGCATCTGTATTCCAGTTTAATTACAGGTTTAGTTAGAATATCTCATAATGTCACAATGCAAGTTGGTGGCTACAATACATTTCGTACTGTCTGCTGTATAGATATATTTCTGCAGGAAGATGCCAACATAATGTTAAATATTTTCCTCTTCAGCTAAATCTGTATGCGAATATAGTAAAAATGTTTACAACTCTGTGCAGACTTTCGCCCTTATGCCTGAAGTCCAGTAATGATTCAAACTTTGTTTGTGCACATATGCAGTGCTAGTCACTCGCCACACGGTGTCACTGCTGCTTACTGTATAGGTGCAGTACAGCTAATCTCTGAGTGCTGAACTTAATATGTACATGTATGTTACACAGGGGCGTAGCTTTAGGGGAAGCAGGGGAAGCGGCTGCTTTGGGGCCCTGACCCAGAAGGGGGCCCATCCAGGAGGAGGAGGACTAAAAGATTTGGTCTGGGCCCCCTCAACAGTATTAAACAATGAAATGATATACTGTGACAGTATAGGCAGTGTAGAAAACTGATGGAACAGCTGCCGGGCCTGGTCTGAGAGAGCGATCTTTACTAGCCACAGGAATGGGGGCGGCATGAAAGGAAGGTGTTGCAAAAAAATTACGGGGGAGGGGGGCCCCATTCAAAAATTTGCTTTGGGGCCCAGTCATTTCTAGCTACGCCACTGATGTTACACTAATATATCCACACGCACACAGTATGCTGTAATGCTTCTGCCATACACTACAATAATCCATATGACCCTATACTTTAGACCAGGGATCATCAGTCACTGCCACTCCAATAGTTGTGTAACTACAGTTCTCATTATGCCCCATTCACATACTGTATATGGGAGTACCGGGAACAGCTGGGAGTTGCAGTATTGCTCTAGACATACAGTATAATGCTTGTAATCTCCTTCTGTGATTGACTGCCAGGGAGAGCTAAGAGAGGAATAGGAAAGAGACTCTGGCTGAAGCCATGACGGAGACCATCGGGCGTTAGGTAACACATTAAGGATGTCAGGGGATTGCATTTCACTGATACAGAATGCAAAAATCCTGTGCACCACCTGCGTTTTTTTAGGGATCATGAGGCGCCGGCAGCCATTCTCTGTGAATACGCCAGTGGTTGTAATTATTTTTTACTTCCCCTACAGCCTGCCATATTGGACATATTTTGGAGGAGTGTCTGCACTTACACCAGATCAGTTCATGAGGATCAATGGATTCCCCAACACATACTGGGGCTGGGGAGGAGAGGACGATGATATCGCCATGAGGTAACCTAACCTGTGAGGGTCACAAAGCTGTGATTGGGACGAGCGCTGTCTTCCTCCCTTTCCCCTACTAGAAGCCGCTCTGTAAGTGTTCAGAAACCTCCTCAGTCACACGAGAACCCATCTAGTGTAAAACGCCAATGAGGAGGAGAAGCAGCAGAAGGCCGGCACTCCAGCTGTTGTGAAACTACAACTCCCAGCATGCATACTGCCTCTGCTCTTCTCAGAACTCTCATAGAAATGAGTGGAGTACTCTGGGAATGGTAGTTTCACAACAGCTTGACTGCTGAAGGATGCGGGCCCCGGGCCTCCAGCTCACCCATCCGTTGGGGATGGAGGGAAATTGCCTATATGAGAACCCAGCAGAGGGATAGACCCGGAATCTGCACGTTACACGTAACATTTTGGACTCCACTACAGTTGTGTTCAGAATTATTCAACCCCCAATGCTGTAAAGGGTTTTAGGGAATTTAGTGTACATTTGTAATTGTGTTCAGAATGAAATCTTACAAGGACTTTTTAAAGAACCAAATGAAACTAAAATGACATTAATTGTTTTTGTAATACAGTATTAAATGTTTTTTTTTGTGATTTCTTCATTGACACAATTATTCAACCCCTTAAAGACTACCACTCTTAAGAACAGAGGTTCATTCAAGTGTTTTCGATCAGGTATTGAAAACACCTGTGGATGTCAAGGATCAGCAATCAAGCATAATAAGCACCAATTAGGCAGATTTAAAATGACTGTGATACTCAGCTCCTTCTAGACATTTACTGGTGTGTTTACAAAGATGGTGAAGTCAAGAGAATGGTCCAGGAAGACAAGAGAAGAGGTGATTTCTCTTCACAGGAAGGGCAATGACTATAAGAAGATTGCAAAGATGTTAAACATACCAAGAGACACCATAGGAAGCATCATTCGCAAATTCAAGGCAATTCGACTGCTGTGCGCTACCTGAAGTGCAAAGTGGAGACAAGTCCCCGTGTGACTGCTGAGGAACTGAAAAAAGATTTGTCAGATGTGGGTACTGAAGTTTCAGCTCAGACAATAAGGCGCACACTGCGTAATGAAGGCCTCCATGCCAGAACTCCCAGGCGCACCCCCTTGATGTCTCCAAAGAATAAGAAGAGTCGACTGCAGTATGCCAAAAGTCATGTGGACAAACCACAAAAGTTTTGGGATAGTGTTCTGTGGACTGATGAAACAAAATTAGAACTGTTTGGGCCCATGGATCAACGCTATGTTTGGAGGAGGAAGAACAAGGCCTATGAAGAAAAGAACACCTTGCCTACTGTGAAGCATGGCGGGGGGTCAATCATGCTTTGGGGCTGTTTTGGTTCTACAGGTACAGGGAAGCTTCAGCGTGTGCAAGGTACCATGAATTCTCTTCAGTGCCAGGAGATATTGGATGAAAATGTGATGCAGTCCGTCACAAACCTGAGGCTTGGGAGGCGTTGGACCTTTCAACAGGACAATGATCCCAAGCATACCTCCAAGTCCACTAGAGCATGGTTGCAGATTAAAGGCTGGAACATTTTGAAGTGGCCATCGCAGTCACCAGACTTAAATCCGATTGAGAACCTCTGGTGGGACTTAAAGAAAGCAGTTGCAGAGCGCAAGCCTAAGAATGTGACTGAACTGGAGGCTTTTTCCCATGAAGAATGGGCGAAGATACCCGTAGATCGCTGCAAGACACTTGTGTCAAGCTATGCTTCATGTTTAACAGCTGTTATAACTGGAAAAGGATGTTGTACTAAGTACTAAGATTGAATGTCACTTGGGGGTTGAATAAAACTGATAATGATGTGAGCACAGAAAAGACATTTGTGGTTATTTCATTATAAATGTTATGTTATATTTGTTTGACTTACAAGTGCCTCTTTGATTTAATTGTAAACAAGATGACTGAAATGATCAAAATCAATGTCAAACTGGCCAAAACACTCAATTTCAGTGGGGGTTGAATAATTTTGAACACAACTGTATATCTAATGCATCTGCAAGTGTCCTGGAGGACAAGTTGGAGAGACCTGACCTACATCCATTATGTGGGCCCCGCTCCAGTCACATGTAACCCTCAGAACACTTCTGATTGGCCAGAAGGCTACATCCAGGTCTGGAAATGAGTGAGGTTGAGCCCCTTTTGCCCGGCATACGATGGCTTCTTCAGGTGCCCTCAGATCGAGCGCTCTTTGTGGAGATTCCCTTGTAATCATCTTCCAGAAGGGCCAACGATTGGACGTGGCCTTTAATAGGTTTTTATGTGTTTTCCTCTTTTACAAGGATTCGCCTCTCGGGGATGAAATTCACTCATACGCCTTTAAGCCTTGGCCGATATAAAATGATCCCACACGACCGAGACTCCGGCAATGAGGAGAACTCTTACAGGTAAACAGGACCTAGTGAAAGTGTCAGCCGCCGGTAATGATCCTTGCACAGTAAAAATGTTATATTTACATTGAATTTAAAGGGGTGTT
The DNA here is from genome assembly GCF_014858855.1 of Bufo gargarizans. NCBI lineage: Eukaryota > Metazoa > Chordata > Amphibia > Anura > Bufonidae > Bufo > Bufo gargarizans. Next base: position 302,009,354 of record NC_058082.1, on the reverse strand, counting down.
CTGGGATTTTGATCAGTCAGCAGTCATCAGTATCAAATTGGCGGAGTCAGACTCTGCACCTCTGCCAATGAGCTGTTTGAAGAGGCCTCGGCGCACCATGCGGCTTCTTCCTAGGCCAGTGACGTCACATTTACCAGTCCCATGGCCTAGGCATGGCTCAATCCCATTCAGTTGGATAGGCCTTTGCTGCAATACCAAGCACAGCCACCATACAGTGTACAGCTCTGTGTAATCTTTGAGGAGGCCACAGCACTTGCCGGAGCGCCACAGCCTCTTCAAACATCTGCTAAGTGGTCCTGCCTGGAGTCATCCCCCCACCTATCAGACATTGATGACTGGAGAATTGGCCATCAATATGGAAATCCCAGATAACTAATGGGTTCTCTCCATTCCAGGTCCTCCTCCATTGGCTAGAGAAGCGAGAGACTGCAAGGAGCATCTTTATCTCTCTCTGGAGGACCTGGCACGTCCACTGATGTAAATGGCCACTGTGTAATACTTCTCCTCTCCTGTGGGGGAGCTGCAGGGAAATTACACACTTGCCGCAGGGCTTCTCCTCATATTTCATCCAATCGGTGAACACTTTGTGGAACTGTAAATCGACATAGTGTTAAGTAAAGTAAATGTTTGTTCCATTCACATGTTTTACTCCAGTCATATCCAGAGATGCATTTAGCAGTCTTTCGTTATCAGAAACCAGTGCATTGTGGGAGTTCTGGGGTCCATTAACCTCTTAGCTGCTGAAGGCCAGGTTTCCAATCTGATGTTCTCCTCCTTTGTTTATTTTCCCAGGTATAATCTGTTAAGTAAAACAAGAAAAACCTGGAGAGAAGATGGGATAAACTCCATAGATTTCCGCCTGCTTTCCAGAGAGAAGGCTGAGCTCTACACCAACCTCTCGGTGGACATCGGTGAAACTCCGGTCATGCCGACCGAAGCAAGCAAGTGGTGGTGGTTTTTTTAGCCCTTGGTCAGGGGCGTACTGAACTACAGAGAAGCATCCAGTGATATGGCTGAGGACTGCCTCCTACAGGATGGTTTAGGACCTGCAGTCTCTTATCCAGTCCCTAGTCACACCTCGGGGTGTCTTCATATGCGACATATCTCACAATTACCATTCCAGCTAATTCTGCTCTCCAAAAGCCATATGGTGCTCCTTCCACTCTGAAGCCTGCTGTGCGCCCATACATCAGTTTTTGAGCACATATGGGGTGTTTCTGTAAACTGCAGATTCAGGGTAATAGATTTTGAGTTTTGTTTGGCTGTTAACCCTTGATGTGTTGCAGAAAAAATTGATTCAAATTTAAAATCTGCAAAAAAAAGTGAAATTTTGAAATGTAATTCCCATTTTGATTTAATTCTCGTGGGCCACCTAAAGGGTGAACAACGTTTGTAAAAATCAGTTTTGAATAGCTTGAGGGGTGTAGTTTCTAAAATGGGGTGATTTATGGGTGGTTTATAATATGTAAACCCCAGAAAGTGACTTCATAACTGAACTGGTCCTGAAAAAAATGGTTTTAGAAATTTTCCTTAAAATTTTAAGATTTGCTTCTAAACTTCTAAGCCTTCTAACGTCCCAAAAATATAAAATGTAATTTTCAAAATGATCCAAAAATAAAGTAGATATATGGGGAATGTAAAGTAATAACTATTTTTGGATTTATTACTATCTATTATAGAAGTAGAGAAATTGATATTTGGAAATGTGCTAATTTTTTAACATTTTTGGTAAATTTGGTATTTTTTTATAAATAAAAATGAAATATTTTGACTCAATTTTACCACTGTCATGAAGTACGATATGTGACGAGAAAACATTCTCAGAATGGCCTGAATAAGTAAAAGCGTTTTAAAGTTATTACCACATAAAGTGACACTGGTCAAAATTGGCCTTATACTTAAAGGGGTATTCCCATCTCAGACAATGGGGGCATATCGCTAGGATATGACCCCATTGTCTGATAGGTGCAGGACCCGCACCTACAACGATAACAATGCGGGGAGCGCTGTGGCTGGAGGACCCTAGATTTCCTGGGGTCCGTCCACCACCAAGCGCTGCTCCCAAAGAAGTGAATGGGAGCGCACTGCGCATGCGCGGCCCATGCTCCCATTCCAATAGACCAGTCCCTGCACAAACCGGTGTATTTAGCAGTCACTGCTAAACCGGTGTATTTCTCAACCCCATACAGCTGTGAATTTAACCCCTTCAGGACCCTGCCATGTGCAGTGCGCCCTCTGTTCATTTCCCGGCTCCGTTCTCATTGTACCACCGCTGGGACCTGCACCTATCAGACAATGGGGGGCATATCCTAGTGATATGCCCCCATTGTCTGAGATGGGACAACCCCTTTAAGGTGAAAAATGACAGGGTCCTGAAGGGGTAAATTTAGTTGTATGGGGTTGAGAAATACACCGGTTTAGCAGTTTTACTGTCCTGTGCAGTGACTGGTCTAATGGAATATGACTACAGATGAGCGAATTTCATATTTTGAAATTCATTCACGCTTCGTTTGGTGGTAAAAGCAGAATTTCGTTATGGATTCCGTTACCACGGACCACAACGCAATTCTATCACGCAATGCCTTTAGAGGCATTCCGTTATTCATTCCGTCATAATAGAAGTCTATGGATTGCATAACGGATCCGTCCCGTTATACAGGAGAGGACTGTATATCGGTAGTAATAGATACAGTACCTGTCAGTTTGGACCTTGCTGGAGTAAATCAAGTTGATTATAGTCAGTTCCTTTTAATTAGATTCACCTTAAATCGGTTATGCTATGATTGCTAAATATTAAACTCGGACATCATGTAGTCATGTAGGTAATCTCTTTCTAACAAAGCTAGAACCAGCCCTGGACCTCACATGGATCTATTCACTGTTCCTGTTGCCCTGCTGTATTCTCTTCAGGCTGCTGCTGTAACTCTCTCCCTATCACAGCTCAGCAGGTGTCTCCTTTCTGCTGCAGCTCTCTCCCTATCACAGCTCAGGAGGTGTCTCCTTTCCGCTGCAGCTCTCTCCCTATCACGGCTCAGGAGGTGTCTCCTTTCTGCTGCAGCTCTCTCCCTATCACAGCTCAGGAGGTGTCTCCTTTCTGCTGCAGCTCTCTCCCTATCACAGCTCAGGAGGTGTCTGTTACGACCAGAGGATGTGGATCCTCTGTGTCAGCTGATAGAGGACTGGAATTAGTCCAATATCGCTGACTGCTGACTCTCAGAGACAGGACCCTGGTGTCTGCACCTGTTACCTTGAATGCAGCTACCTGCAGTAGTGTGAACAGAGTCCAACAAAGGCAGAATAAAGGAACAGATGGTCTTTACTGGCAGACAGTATTCAAAAGTCACTTGACAGATACAGGCAACACAAAGTTCAGAGCAATATAGCATGCAGATATCAGCAGTCTCATAGGCAGCGCAGGGTCTGGATCCAGGCAGACTTACAGGTGGAGATGGACAGATGCGTAATCAGGCAGTGCAGATATAAGCGGTCTCGTTGTCAGGCAGTGCAGAGGTCTATAATCCAGGTGGTCCGATAAACAGACAGCAGGCAGATGCGTAGTCAAATGAAGCGGAGGTCAGAATCCAGGAAATCCAATAAACGGACACAGTGGAATGCTTCAGCGGGAGTCAAGAGGTACAACAACCACGCTTGGGCACTTCATGATGAGTGAAGCTGCCTTAAATACAAGATAGTCCCGCCTCCGGGTGGGGATGGTAATCAGGAACCAGCTGCCTACTCCTATAAGAAAGGGAGAGGTGCGCGCGCGCGTGCTATAGCTCATCAGATGACACCTGGCAAAGAGGACGGATGCGGCGGTATGCTGGCGGGCACCTGCGTCTCCTACAAGGTAAGCCAGTACTGGGACCCATAGTGCTGCAATGTGTAGACAGCGATCTGCCACCCTGCCGTGGAGATGCAGATCCCATACTGACAGTACCCCCCCTCTTACGCCCCCTCCTCCACACGGCTGACCTGGAGAGAAATTTCTTCAGCAACAGAGGGGCATGAATATTCTCAGCAGATTCCCATGACCTTTCTTCAGGCCCGTAGCCCTTCCAGTCCACCAAATAGAAGGTCTTACCTCTGATAATCCTCCTGTCTAGAATGTCCTTAACTTCAAACTCATCATCCATAGTGACAGGAGGAGGGTTTTGTGAAGTGCCTTTGCAAAACCTGTTAAAGACAGCTGGCTTAAGTAATGAAACATGAAATGAGTTGGGAATCCGCAAGGTAGCAGGTAGTTTGAGCTTGTAGGCAACAGGATTAATTTTCTTGATCACAGAAAAAGGTCCCAAGAATCGCGGAGCCAGTTTGTAAGAGGGAAGTCTGAGACGGATATTCTTAGAAGAAAGCCATACCTTGTCTCCAATGGCAAACTGAGGAGGAGGTCTGCGCCTCTTATCCGCAGACCTTTTCATCTGGTCCGCTGTTCTCCGAAGCGATACTTTAGTGTCAGACCAGACCCGAGACAGCTGCTCCACACAGGAATCTGCCGCAGGAACTCCAGAAGAAGGCCGCACGGGAAGAAGAACACTTGGATGTCGTCCATAGACCACAAAAAATGGAGATTTAACTGTGGCTTGGTTGACTCTATTGTTATGAGCAAATTCCGCCCAGGAAGATGCTTCACCCAGTCATCCTGATGGGCATTGGTGAAATGTCGCAGGAAGCTGACCAATATTTGGTTCATGCGTTCCACCTGGCCATTAGACTGTGGATGATAGGCAGAAGAAAAGTCCAAAGAGACATTCAGAGACTTACATAAAGATCTCCAGAACCGGGAGGTGAATTGTACTCCTCTATCCGAGACGATATGGAGGGGAAATCCATGAAGGCGGAAGATATGTAAAATGAATAGCTCAGCAAGACGAGGAGCAGATGGCAGACCTGGAAGCGGAATAAAGTGCGACATTTTAGAAAAACGGTCAACGACAACCCAAATGACTGTACAGCCCTCAGAGACAGGTAAATCAGTTATGAAGTCCATACCAATATGCTGCCAGGGGACCTCAGGCACCGGGAGAGGCAATAATAAACCTGCAGGTTTCAGTCTGGGAGACTTATTCTGGGCACACAAGGTACAGGAAGCCACAAAGTCTACAATATCCGCGGTTATGGATGGCCACCAGTAATGTCTGGAGATGAGATTCAAGGTCCCCCGTTGACCTGGATGGCCGGCAATCTTGGATGCATGCCCCCACCGTAAAACCTTCCTTCGTTTAGATTCCGGAACAAAGATCTTACCTGGGGGAACCTTGGACAGGTTAACTGGAGCCACTGGGACTACTTTAGTTGGTTCAATGATAAACTGGGGTTCGTCTTCTGAATCTGTGGTTTCAAAGGACCTGGAGAGAGCGTCCGCTTTGATGTTTTTGTCAGCAGACCGAAAATGCAATTGAAAATTAAATCGGGCAAAGAAGAGAGACCAACGGGCCTGACGAGGATTAAGTCGTTGAGCTGTCTGCAAATAGGTGAGGTTCTTATGATCGGTGTAAATTATGACCGGTAGGCTAGAACCTTCCAGAAGATATCTCCATTCCTCTAGAGCCAACTTAATTGCTAGGAGTTCCCTGTCCCCAATAGAATAGTTTTTTTCGGCAGCGGAAAATAACTTAGAAAAAAAAACACAAGGAGACATACGACCTGAGGCATTCTTCTGTTACAGGACGGCCCCGGCTCCCACGAAGGATGCGTCCACCTCCAAGAAGAACTGTTTGTTGGGTTCTGGGCGTCTAAGGACTGGAGCTGAAGAAAAGGCTTGCTTGAGGGAGGAAAATGCGGTCTCTGCTTCAGGGGACCATAGTTTGGGATTGGCACCCTTCTTGGTCAGGCCAGAAATAGGAGCTGTCAGGGTAGAAAAATTACGGATGAATTGACGATAATAATTGGCAAAACCCAGGAACCTTTGTATTGCCTTCAGGCCGGAGGGACGGGGCCAGTCGAGCACTGCTGCCACCTTTCCAGGATCCATTTTGAGACCTTGATCCGAGATGATGTACCCCAGGAAGGGCAGGGACGACTTTTCAAAGACACACTTTTCCAATTTAGCGTACAGACGATTCTCTCGTAAGCGTTGTAAGACCATCTGCACATGCCTGCGATGAGTTCTGATGTCTCTGGAAAAAATAAGAATATCATCCAAATAGACAACAACACAAGAATAGAGCAGATCTCGAAAAATGTCATTGACAAACTCCTGGAAGACAGCAGGGGCATTACTGAGCCCGAAGGGCATCACAAGGTATTCATAGTGGCCATCCCTGGTATTAAAGGCTGTCTTCCATTCGTCACCCTCACGAATCCGTATTAAATTATATGCCCCCCGCAAGTCCAGCTTAGAGAAGATCCGAGCCCCACGGAGTCTATCAAATAATTCAGAAATTAACGGTAAAGGGTATTTATTCTTGATGGTGATCTTATTCAGACCACGGTAGTCTATACAGGGGCAAAGAGACCCATCTTTCTTTTTCACAAAAAAGAATCCTGCCCCTGCAGGTGAGGAAGACTTCCTGATGAAACCCCTCTCAAGGTTCTCCTTAATGTAATCTGCTGTTGCCTGCGATTCAGCAGGAGACAGAGGATAAATGCGACCCCGAGGAGGAGAAGTCCCAGATAGTAAATCAATTGGGCAGTCATAGGGGCGATGGGGAGGTAGTGTCTCAGCCTCTTTTTTATCGAACACATCCGCAAAGGAATGATAGACCACCGGCAAGGCCTCCAGGTTTTTAGGGAGGGCTATAGGGACCCTTCGTTGAATAGAACATAAGCACTTGCCTTGGCACAGCTGACCCCATTGAAGAACCTCTCCAGAGCTCCACTCGATTACTGGATTGTGCATCCTAAGCCAGGGCAACCCCAGCAAAAGGGAATGGGACAGTTCAGGGAGCACATATAGAGAAATCTTTTCAACATGTAACCACCCTACCTGCAGTTCCAACGGCTCAGTGATGAACCGGACTGGATCAGTCAGTACATGTCCACTGATGGCAGTCACCAGCAGGGGATTTTTAAGCAGGCGTACAGGAATGTGGTATTGACTCACCATAGCTTGGTGTATGAAGTTCCCCGCAGACCCGGAATCCAAGGAAGCAGATATGGAGACCTTGATGCCCCCAAGAACCAGAGTCACAGGAATTTGGAGAGTGGAACAGTTTTCGCCTAGGGCCGCCTCTCCCAAAGACCCTAAGCATTGGAGTTTCCCGACTTCTGGGGACAGTTGCGGACACGGTGACCCGGACCACCACAGTAGAGGCAGAGTCCAGAAGACATGCGAAGACTACGTTCCTCATCCGAGAGCCGAGTGGAATTCACCTGCATGGGTTCAGGATCCGAAAAGGAGGTGCGTAATGGAGGTTGAGACATATTAGACTTAAACAGTTGTTGTGGAAGTCTTTTTTCTCGACGGGCCTCCTGAGCTCGCTCCGAAAACCGTATGTCGATTTTAATAGCCAGAGAGACTAGAGCCTCAAGGGAGGTAGGCACATCACTACCTGCAAGTTCATCCTTAATACGTCCCGACAAACCTTCCCAAAAGGCCGCCACCAAAGCTTCCTCATTCCATGAAACTTCAGACGCTAAGGTGCGGAACTGAATCGCATATTGGCCCACCGACCAGCTCCCTTGACGGACGTGCAGCAGAGAGGAGGCCGCAGAAGAAGCTCGCCCTGGCTCCTCAAACACCCTCTTAAAAGAGCCCATAAATAGTGCCACATTATTGGTGATAGGACCAGATCTCTCCCATATTGGATTCGCCCAGGCCAGAGCCTCACCCTCGAGATGAGAGATAATGAACGCCACTTTAGCGCGGTCTGATTGAAAGTGATGAGGAAGCAGTTCAAAGTGAATTGTACACTGGTTAAGAAATCCACGACAGGCTTTTGGGTTGCCGCTGTAACGGGGCGGAGCAGATAATCGTGGTCCGGAAACGCTTGGCAGTGCTGCAGCCGCAACAGGGACAGTAGGAGCCTGTGCAGACTGTGCTGAAGAAAGGGAGTCCAGGCGAGCAGCTACATGCTGCAAGTAATTTATCACTTGTTTCTGGGTGGTACGCTGTTGTTCAAGTTCATGTAGTACTTCAGACATTCCTGGTTTAGAGCCAGCGGGATCCATGGCCCAAGCGTACTGTTACGACCAGAGGATGTGGATCCTCTGTGTCAGCTGATAGAGGACTGGAATTAGTCCAATATCGCTGACTGCTGACTCTCAGAGACAGGACCCTGGTGTCTGCACCTGTTACCTTGAATGCAGCTACCTGCAGTAGTGTGAACAGAGTCCAACAAAGGCAGAATAAAGGAACAGATGGTCTTTACTGGCAGACAGTATTCAAAAGTCACTTGACAGGTACAGGCAACACTAAGTTCAGAGCAATATAGCATGCAGATATCAGCAGTCTCATAGGCAGCGCAGGGTCTGGATCCAGGCAGACTTACAGGAGGAGATGGACAGATGCGTAATCAGGCAGTGCAGATATAAGCGGTCTCGTTGTCAGGCAGTGCAGAGGTCTATAATCCAGGTGGTCCAATAAACAGACAGCAGGCAGATGCTTAGTCAAATGAAGCGGAGGTCAGAATCCAGGAAATCCAATAAACGGACACAGTGGAGTGCTTCAGCGGGAGTCAAGAGGTACAACAACCACGCTTGGGCACTTCATGATGAGTGAAGCTGCCTTAAATACAAGATAGTCCCGCCTCCGGGTGGGGATGGTAATCAGGAACCAGCTGCCTACTCCTATAAGAAAGGGAGAGGTGCGCGCGCGCGTGCTATAGCTCATCAGATGACACCTGGCAAAGAGGATGGATGCGGCGGTATGCTGGCGGGCACCTGCGTCTCCTACAAGGTAAGCCAGTACTGGGACCCATAGTGCTGCAATGTGTAGACAGCGATCTGCCACCCTGCCGTGGAGATGCAGACCCCATACTGACAGTGTCTCCTTTCTGCTGTAACTCTCTCCCTATCGCAGCTCAGGAGGTGTCTCCTTTCTGCTGCAGCTCTCTCCCTATCACAGCTCAGGAGGTGTCTCCTTTCTGCTGCAGCTCTCTCCCTATCACAGCTCAGGAGGTGTCTCCTTTCCGCTGTAGCTCTCTCCCTATCACGGCTCAGGAGGTGTCTCCTTTCTGCTGTAGCTCTCTCCCTATCACAGCTCAGGAGGTGTCTCCTTTCTGCTGTAGCTCTCTCCCTATCACAGCTCAGGAGGTGTCTCCTTTCTGCTGCAGCTCTCTCCCTATCACAGCTCAGGAGGTGTCTCCTTTCCGCTGCAGCTCTCTCCCTATCACGGCTCAGGAGGTGTCTCCTTTCTGCTGCAGCTCTCTCCCTATCACGGCTCAGGAGGTGTCTCCTTTCTGCTGCAGCTCTCTCCCTATCACGGCTCAGGAGGTGTCTCCTTTCTGCTGCAGCTCTCTCCCTATCACGGCTCAGGAGGTGTCTCCTTTCTGCTGTAGCTCTCTCCCTATCGCAGCTCAGGAGGTGTCTCCATTCTGCTGTAACTCTCTCCCTATCGCAGCTCAGGAGGTGTCTCCTTTTTGCTGTAACTCTCTCCCTATCGCAGCTCAGGAGGTGTCTCCTTTCTGCTGTAACTCTCTCCCTATCGCAGCTCAGAGGTGTCTCCTTTCTGCTGTAACTCTCTCCCTATCGCAGCTCAAGAAAAAACACACATATTAGGTATCGTCGCGTCCATAACGACCGGCTCTATAAATATATCACATGATCCAACCCGTCCGATCCAACCCATACATAGAAAATAAAAAATAAAAACAGTGTCAGAAAAAGCTATTTTTGTTACCTTACATCACTAAAAGTGCAACACCAAGCAATCAAAAAGGCGTATGCCCCCAAAAATTATACCAATCTAACAGTCACCTCATCCCACAAAAAATTTGCCCCTACATAGGACAATCGCCCCAAAAAAAAAAAAGCTATGGCTCTCAGGCTATGGAGACACTAAAACATGATTTTTTTTTTTTGTTTCAAAAATGCTTTTATTGTGTTAAATGTAATTTTTTTAAAAAAAGTATACATATTTTGTATCGCTGCTTCTGTAACAACCTTCTCTATAAAAATATCACATGATTTAACCCCTCAGGTGAACACCGTAAAAAAAAAAAGGTACCAAAAAGCCGTTTTGTCACTTTACATCACAAAAAGTGTAATAGCCAGCGATCAAACAGTCATACGCACCCTAAAATAGTACCAATCAAACAGTTATCTCGTACTGAACAAAATGAGCCCCTACATAAGACAGTCGCCCAAAAAATAAAAAAAAACTATGGCTTTCAGAATATGGAGACACAAAAAAATATTTTTTTTTTCAAAAATACTTTATGTAAAAATGAAACAAACAAACAAAAAAAGTTGTCATATTTGGTATTGTCGCATCCGTAACAACCTGCTCTAGAAAAATAGCTCATAATCTAACTTGTCAGATGAACATTGTAAATAGCAAAAAATAAAAAGTGCAAAACAGCAATTTTTTGTTGCGTTGCCTCACAAAAAGGTAATATAGAGCAACCAAAAATCATCTGTACCCTAAAATAGTACTTACAAAACTGCCACCTTATTCCGTAGTTTCCAAAATTGGGACACTTTTTTGTAGTTTCTACTCTAGGGGTGCAACAGGGGGTCTTCAAATGTGACATTGCAAGTTAAAAATATCCCAGTGAAATCTGCCCTCCAAAAACCATATGGCATTCCTTTCCTTCTGCGCCCTGCCGTGTGCCCGTGCAGTGGGCCACGATACGGGTATTTAATGTTTTGTATTTCTCGTGACGCCAATTGCAGCGTGCGCAGTGTACTACCCCAGGGCCCTCCCAAGGTGTTATAATGCATGTCCCAGATTAGGAATGCCAGAGTGGTGTAATGGCCTATAATGTCTCTATAGGGTGGTGATAATTTGTGTGAACGGTGTCTTCTACCTGGGTACGGCTGGACTCCTGGCTCACTTGCAATAAATTTAAGTGTAGTGATAGTAGGAGTAATAGAGGAATTTTGCAGCAGAAATAATGTCCAGACCTTTAGATGAAGTTCAAACTTTTCTTTACTGAAGATAACTTGTATCCAAGCAGCATACAGCCTTGGTCTCTGGTCCCAGCAGGTTTTGGCAATCATTGGCAGGAATAAATGCTTCTGCACTTTAAATGTGAGCTTGCAGGATAGGACGTCTGCTTGGTAGCTCTGTAATTGTGTCAGGAACTAAGCTTCTGCACTTTTCTGTACTTCTGCTTTGTAGGGACAGACTAGCTGATGAGGATGGTCTTCTTATAGGTCACAGGACTTAACTCACAGATGATTTCTCAGGGGATGCTTTCTTTCTGGAATTCTGGAGTTTGCCTGTGACTTTCTACTTCCTTTTCATCCAGCTGAGCTGCAGGGCTCAGACTGGGAATTTGATCAAGTCTCAGACTGATACTCTGTCCTTGCTGTCTTTCCTATGCAGGGGATCTCCTGAACGCTATCACACAGCCTTCCCCTAGCAGGGGGGAGGCTACACTGACCCTAACTTCCTTCTCCACCCAAGCTGTAGGATGTAGGAACAGTCCACACCTCCACAGAGGGGAAGCTAAGCTGGAATAATCCATTCCAGCCTAGTTAAACTAAACTAGGACTTTGTACCTTACCAATGCTTTGCTGCCACCTGCTGGTAAACATGGAAAATTACAAGGAACAATTGTATTTAACATGGTTTTATATGCACATTTGTGAAGACATGAGCAAAATCATATCAGATGACAATATATAGGCTCTTAGAAGATAGTAGAGGGGTAGAGGCGTGTAGTAACACAACTCTGGGGTGTTACACCTGTACAGCAGTTTACGACCACATATGGGGTGTTTCTGTAAACTAAAGAATCAGGGCAATAAATATTAAGTTTAGTTTGGCTGTTAATCCTGGCTTTGTTAGCAGAAAAAAATGAATAAAATGGAAAAGTTGCCAAAAATGTTAAATTCTGAAATGTCATATCCATTTTCAATTAATTATTGTGGAACTCCTAAAGGGTTAACAAAGTTTGTAAAATCAGTTTTGAATACCTTGAGGGGTGTAGTTTCTAAAATGGGGTCACTTTTTGGAGTTTCTACTCTAGGGGTGCATCAGGGTGGCTTAAAATGGTGTCAAAAAAACTGTCCATCAAAATCTGCTTTCTAAAAACCATATGGCGTTCCTTTCCTTCTGCGCCCTGCCGTGTGGCCATACAGCAGTTTTTGATCATATATGGGGCGTTTCTGTAAACTACAGAATCAGGGCAATAAATATTGAGCTTAGTTTGGCTGTTAATCCTTGCTTTGTCAGTGGAAAAAATGATTAAAATGGAAAATCTGCCCAAAAAGTGACATTTTTAAATTTAATCTCCATTTTCAATTAATTCTTGTTGAACACATAAAGGGTTAACAGCGTTTGTAAAATCAGTTTTGAATAGCTTGAGGGGTGTAGTTTCTAGAATGGGGTAATTTTTTGGTGGTTTCTATTATTTAAGCCTCACAAAGTGACTTCAGACCTGAACTGGTCCCTAAAAATTGGGTTTTTGAAAATTTCTGAAAAATTTCAAGATTTACTTCTAAACGTCTAAGCCTTGTAACATCCCCAAATTTATAAATAAAAATGTTTTTTTTTACTTCATTTTACCAGTGTCATGAAGTACAATATGTGATGAAAAAATAATCTCAGAATGGCCTGGATAAGTCAAAGCGTTTTAAAGTTTAAAGACACTGGTCAGATTTGCAAAAAATGGCCTGGTCCTTAAGGTGAAATAAGGCTGTGTCCTAAAGGGGTTAAACCTTTGACCCTCTAATTTAAAACTATGTCCTTTGGTCGGGCTCGGGACTTCGGGGGGTCCGGACATCGGGCGCGACCCGAGATGCGGCTTTTCCTGTCAGACATGAGTTTCGACTGCGGGCAGCGATAGGACACATGTGTGGGATGGGTGCCACTATGTGCTCTTTTAATCGGACAGAGTCGGTCTTTGGTTGTGTTTTTGTTTATATCTTTTTCAATTGCCGGTGACTGCCGAGCGATATTTGACTCGAGTCCTTTGCCACACGAGATACTCCATATCGTATCTTTCACCTACTAAGATACTAATGTGAATACATGTGAGGTATGGTCAATCAGGGCATTAATACTCAATTTAACTACATGGGGATGAGGCAGTAAAATATGCGAGTGGGTTATCTACCACTGTGATAGAAGACTGCTGGACCCCCCTTTTTTCCTTTTTTTTGTTCTACGGAATGTTTGCGACTAAAGATCGCTGTAAGCCCGTCTTGCACGGTGTAGGTGAGCACCAGACGATAGGCCACATGAGTGTTGATCCTGCCGATCGCGCTCACCTATGTCTGGAGGAGGCCGTGCGAGGTGCGCGTTCGTTGCCTGGTGGCCGTCTGGGCTGCGGGCCTCTGATCCCTGCCCCTTTTAGATAACATAATGTTAAATGAGATGCTTTGTCCATCAGCTTTATTAAGTTATAGATGCCGGATGGATCCTGCTTTCACCCCCAGTAAGTGAGATCTCCACCTGATTTTCAAACATTCACATAATTATTGACACTTGTATGAAATTATTGTCAATCATGCTCATAAATCAGAATTGACGGATTGATGGATCTTATAATATCGTAAATGTAATATGGATATGAATTTTTGTATTATAATGAATAAAAATATTTAAATTAAAAAAAAAGAATACAATCTAGCTAATAAACCAGTTTATATAAATGCAAAGCAAGCAGCATATGCACCTTAAAAAAATGAACAATTTGTTTCAGCCATCCCATAACTTATAATAAAATTCACAGTATTTTTTTTTTCGCCTGAAAAAAAAAAAAAAAGGAGAAAAGAAAACTGTGTCCTTTTGTAGCAGTTTTTCTTCTTTTAAATATTCTCTCCTCTTTTACCTTGTTGATTCCATTTATGTATTTAAAAGTTTCCAGGACGTCCCTCCATGACAGCACCCACTTGAGGATGTCCTATTGGATCTCTGTAGGGACAGGAAGCGTGAAAGGTTAAAAGGCCCCTCCCCACCCCTCCCACCAGTGTTCTTCCTGTCCCTACGGAGATAGGAGCAGTGAGGAGGATTCCCTGCTGTAGGAGTAGGGAGGAACACTAGGCCGAGGCTGGTCGGGGGGCTTATGCCTCTCCTCTTCAGCCTCAGTCAGGGCCTAAAGCTAGCACCCCTCTGGGAAGGGGTCCCCTAGCGCTCCTGGTACCTTTCCTTCACTGGATCCAAGCCGCGGTATCGGGACGCTGTTGCCGCTTCTCCGGTGTAGGAGCTCTGGGCACAGCGGCGGCTCCGACGCTCCTCTGATGACGCGGACCACGTCACTTCCTATGTGACCGGAAGTGACGCAGAGAAGATGGCGGCGCGCATCCATGCTGGAGGCCTCAGGATTCTGAGGTCTCGCATGAGGGGTCAACTCTTCTTTGAATGAGTCCCCCGGAAGAGGATGCGGATCCGAGCGGGGACGAGGGCAGGGCCAAGGCGGTAAGTCCTTTTAAAAAGATGATGTTTAAGCTGCAGGCTGGTTGCATCATGGAGGCCCAGGTGTTGAGTAAGCAAGATGCTTCTGCAGACCCCATCGTCCAGGGTATTGTAAGTAGTGTCCTCCCGTTAGGTTTAGCTCCTGCTTGCCCTGTTATATATCTCCATCTCCCCCTTGTCTTTAAGGTGGAAAAGGAGACTGGACACAAACCGCATGGTGACTCCAAGAAAAAAACTAAAAAGTGCAGAACCTGCACTAGGAAGCTGGCAGAGTCATATAAGAAACCATTATGCACAGATTCTTTAGCAAAAATCCTAAAGGAGGAACAGCCTTCCTTTCTGGCGGAACTAAGGCAGTTAGACAGCGGTTAGACAAACCATGGCGGTAGAAGAAGAACAGACGCGTACAGTGCAGGACGAGCTGTTCGGCGGTTTAAGAGCCAGGAAGAGGAAACTTTTTCCTGTGAATTCTAACCTGCGAGATCTAATCAAGGATGAATGGGAAGAGGGTGACAAGAAGCTTTATGTGCCTAGGAAATTTAAGAGCAGGCTGATCTTTAACCCAGAAGAGACACCGACGAGATACCAAAGGTCGACATTGGCCAAGGTGGTGAAGAAGACGTCCATACCTTTTGAAGATTCCTCACAATTAAAAGATCCCATGGATCGGAAAATGGATGGGCTTCTGAAGAAGGCCTGAGAATCTTCTGCAGTCACCATAAATACAAATATTGCAGCCACCTCAGTGTCCCGCGCCATGTTTCTATGGCTAGATCAGCTAGAAAATCATCTTAAGATGAAGACATCCAGGGAGGAAATTTTGGAATCCTTACCTTTATTGAAGTTTGCAGCGTAATTTATGGCAGATGCCTCTGCAGAATCAATACGGTTCGCAGCAAAGAATGCGGAATCCCTTATAAAAAGAAGGGATTCCCAGAGGAGAAAGTAATGGCAGCCCTTTCGTAAGCCCTCAAAACAGTTTACAACCTCAGAGAGGGGGGAAAGGTAAGACAGGTAGATGGAGTTACCCCAAAGGAGGAAGAGGTAGGGGTTTCCTCTTCAACCCAAACTCTACCTCAAGCAAACAATGACATCAGGCCAGTCGGGGGCAGACTCCGCTTATTCTGGGAATCCTGGACCCGCGTCACCCAGAATCAGTGGATCCTCAACACCATCCGGGAAGGAGTGAAGATAAAATTTCACGGTCACCCCCCCGTCCCCTGCAAAGATTTCTCATTACAAAATTCCAATCAGCGGATCAACAAAATCAGTTGTGTCTGGACTTACAGAAGCTAATAAAACTAAATGCTTGGGCCATTATTCAAGGCTTTTTCTAATAAAGAAACCAGATGGAACCTTCAGGACGATTATCAACCTGAAATCCCTGAACAAGTCGTTGGTATACCACAGATTCAAGATGGAATCCATAAAGTCATCAATCCCACTAATTTCGGTAGGGGATTTCTTATGTACCATGGACTTAAAGAATGCCTACTATCACATGCCAATTCATCCACTATACCAACAATATCTCAGGTTTGCGATCATCCAGAAGGGAACAATTCTTCACTACCAGTTCCAGTGTCTTCCCTTTGGGATATCCTCGGCACCTCGCATTTTTACAAATGTAATCACAGAAGTGGTGGCATACCTAAGGCAGCGGCAAATAAGAATTATTCCGTACCTGGACGATTTCCTTCTTATTGCAGAGACGAGGCAGAGTCTAGAAAGCAGTGTCCAACAGACCATCGCCCTTTTCAAGGATCTGGGCTGGATAATAAATTACGCCAATTCGGACCTAGTACCAAGTACCTAGGAAACAGTTCCTGGGAGTTCTCTTAGACTCAGAGAAACAATATTACTTTCTTTCAAGGATAAAGCGGGAAAAGTTAAGGAAAAAGATAGAAACCTTTCAAAAAAGAAGAGTCCATACACTGAGGGAGGCTATGCAGGTTCTGGGCCTAATGACATCCTGTATCTCGGTGGTTCCGTGGGCTCAGTTCCATTCCAGGATCTTACAGAATGCAATCCTGGCGATTTGGGACAGGGATCATCATTCCTTGAACTCAAAGATAGTGCTATCAAGACAAAGTCTAGTTTCTCTATCCTGGTGGACCAACCCAAAAAATTTAAGGAAAGGAGTCGCCTGGAATCCTTCACCGTCCATAGTCATTACCACGAACGCAAGCCAGTGGGGTTGGGGAGCCCATCTGAAAGATCATTACTTTCAGGGCAGATGGTCCAACCTGGACAGTCGCAGATCCTCAAACTTCAGAGAACTGAAGGTGGTATGGGAGACTCTGAAGAAGGCAGAGTACATTCTCTCCAACCACCATATCAGAATCCTGTCGGACAATGTGACAACGGGGAACCAGAACCCCTCATCTACAGGCTTTGACAAACCAAATATTTTGCTGGGCAGAGAAGAAGTTCTCTCAGTATCTGCAGTTCACCTAAGAGGAGCAAAAAACTCCACTGCTGACTTCCTAAGCAGACACAGTCTCGACTCGCGAATGGTCCCTAAACCGGGAAGTCTTTCTACAGATCTGCCACCAGTGGGGGTTCCCACAAGTAGATCTATTTGCATCAAGAAAGAACACCCAGTTGAATTATTTTTTCTTTCTAAATCAGAGAGACAAACTGCTAGGTGTAGACGCCTTGTCCCAGGACTGGGACATGGACCTGGTGTTTCCTCCATTTCCCCTGATCCCATTGGTCCTGAAGAAGCGAAGAACATGCTCAATGACCCTTATTCTTATAGCTCCTGCCTGGCCGAAGAGAGCCTGGTTCCCTCTGTTGAAGAAATTGCATATAAGGGATCTAATAACTCTTCCGGGAAGGAAGGACCTTCTCTTGCAGGGGCCCCTGGAACATCCGAACCTCGAGAAGCTGAGGTTAACAGCTTGGATCCTGAAAGGCAGATCCTAAAAAGAAAGGGCCTGTCAGATAAGGTAATTTCAACCTTACAACAAAGCCGCAAGCCCGTAACCTCAGCTATATAGTTAAAAATATGGAAGAAATTTACCACATGGCTATCAGATTCACATCTAGAGGTCTCAGTCCCATCTATAGGCTGCATTCTGGAATTTTTACAGACGGGGTTCGATTTGGGCCTAAAACCCAGTACTCTTAAGGTCCAACTTTCAGCCTTGAGTTGTTTTTTAGACACCTCTTTAGCAGACCACAGGTGGATTAGGAGATTTATTAAATCTATTTCCAGAATGAGACCCACTATTAGGCAGACAGTACCACCTTGGGACCTAAATATAGTTTTAGAAGGTCAATGTAATTCCCCCTTTGAACCAATTGAGCAGTTATCAGACAAGTTGCTTTCTCTTAAAACAATCTTTCTTCTAGAGATAACCACAGCGCGCAGAATAGGAGAAATTCAGGCCCTCTCCATCAGGGAACCATTCTTAAAGATTTTGGATGATCAGGTCATATTAAAATTAGACCCATCCTTTTTACCAAAAGTGGTATCTCCGTTACATAAAAATCAGGAAATAATTCTTCCTTCCTTTTGTGCCTCCCCCAAAAATGCGCAGGAAGAAAAATGTCACTGTTTAGACGTAAGAAGATCAATGCTGGCCTACTTACAAAGAACAGCTTCTTGGAGAAGATCGCAAAACCTCTTTATCTTGTTTGGAGGAAAGAACAGAGGCAACAAGGCCTCAAAACAGACTTTAGCCCATTGGATCAGAGACATGTTTCGCGAGTCTTACGTGCTGAAAGGACTTACTTGCAGAGCTGTGGCGACTTCATGGGCAGAAAAAGCAGAGGCTTCAGTTGAAAAAATGTGCAGGGCCGCTACATGGTCCAGTTTTTCTACCTTTGTTAAACATTATAGACTAGATTCTCTTGCCAACCAGGACCTGGCGTTTGGTCGTAAGGTCCTTCAGGCAGTGGTCCCCCTCCTAAGTATTAAGCTGGTAGTTCTCCAGTGGATGCTGTCATGGAGGGACGTCCTGGAAACTAAGATTTAGTCTTACCGGTAAATGGTTTTCCAGGAGTCCGACATGACAGCACCCGTTAATACCCCCCCCCTTCCTTTTCTGTTATAGCCTGGATCCATATATAAAAATAAAAAAAATGTTTCCAATGTGAGATTAACATGGAAGTTCAAATAAAAAACTTTGAATCCTATCTGGTGTAGTAATTTGGAAAAACACTGATGGGAGGGGTGGGGAGGGGCCTTTTAACCTCTCACGCTTCCTGTGTCTACAGAGATCCAATAGGACATCCTCCAGTGGGTGCTGTCATGTCGGACTCCTGGAAAACCATTTACCGGTAAGACTAAATCTTAGTTTCTATCATATCCCCTCTGTCTCGTCTTTCTTCCAAGCTATACATGTTAAGGTCCTTTAATCTTTCCTGTTAAGGTCCTTTAATCTAATCTGATTGGCTGGCAGGAAGCTGCTGGCTACAGCAAGTGTGTATGGGAAGTAAGGGAAGGCAGTTTTGGCCTCAGACGAGCCATCTTGAGAAGATCCTCATCTTGTAGGATTCAAGACAGCCATTACTAAGGGGAAAACTCAAGGAAAACAGTGGTATGTGAAGAAACTAAAGATTACATTATGCATAATGCTGCTGCAGCAGTAACATATGCTAAAATAGATTTTTTGATGAAAACATGACGGTTATCCTTTTATATGGGCCCGGTGGGGGCAGCTGTAAGTGGCCCCTATTTTCCCTGATGGTAACCCTGCTGCGCTGACACACACTTGTATGATAATGTGGACCTGCAGCCTGCGCTATGTGACTACAAAGACATTGCAAGCCACCTGCCCCCCCCCCCCCCCCCAGCCCACACACACACACACTTTCTCATTATCATGGTGAGACCGCAGCAATGCCGGAAGCTTGTGATGTCACATAAGCAAGTCCTTCACTATGCGAGCCATGCAGCTCGCATAGTGAAGGATAAGATCGGGACACGGAGCTGCTTTGGGGCCCCCCAGGAGCAACTGGGCCTGGGTCAGCTGCCCCTTTTACCCCGCATTAAAGACGGTCCTGATCGGAGTGGATTTGATTTAAATCATAGTTTTCTACATAAAGACTAATTCTTGCTGGTATAACTTATATTATGCAAGTAGATGAAGATTTTTAGAATAACAACTTTTCATATTAGGCCATATGCGGCATTCGTTTTTTTTTTTTTGGGGAGGATCAGTTTTTTTCCACAGATCCCTTGTAATAAAGGCCTATCCTTGTCCGCAAATGTGAAAAAAGTAGGACATGCACTATATTTCTTGCTGAAGGGAAACATGGACAACGGACGTGGAACACAAACAGATGAACTATCAGCATTTTTTTCTTATCCGCAAAAAAAACTGAACGGAGGCCGAGAAAAACAACTGTCGTGTGCATGAAGCCTTAGTTTGATTAGGTTGATTCTGTTAGGATTAAGGTCTTTTTCTCAACTCTGTTCATGTTGTAACATTTTTGCTGTAAAGAAGAGGCATGTGATCTCTGCTGAGTCCAATTCAGTTTTGAGCAAACTGCAAAAGTAAACCAAGCATCTGTGATAATATCTTGTAGGCAGAGAAACTGCCCAATAATCTTACAAAAACCTCTGGAAGAGCATGACATTGTGAATGGATTAATGGAATTTATTTGCCCAAAAAATTAAACATATACAGCCTTATTCTACATAATTAAAAAACTAATATTTATTTCATGATGGAATAACCTTTGGATGGTAATATATTTTCCTCAAAAAGCATTTGATATAAAAAAAATCCGATTTAAATAAAAAAAATCATATTTTTTTTGTTTTGTTTTTTAAATCATTGATTTTTATCAACTCTGGCCTTGATTCAGACCACCAGCTAATATCCAGTGTAACCACTGTGTGCAGCATGGACAGCAACTTGATGGGCCCGGAGTGACTCTATAAGGTACAGGTAGGTTGTCGCAGGTATGTGGAGCCATGCTGACTGCAGTGCATCCCACAGCTGGTGGAAGGGGCATGGGGGGGATCCATAGAGCGACCATGAAGAGCGAGGTGGTCCCACAGATGCTCGACTGGGTACAAGTCTGGGGAATTAGGGGCCAGAGTAGTACTTTGAAGTCTTGGTCATGCTCTTCCAACCACTGTTGGACATGTCTAGCCATGTGACATGTCGCATTGTCTTGCTGAAAGATCCCAGGGGAGACAATAAGCATGTAGGGGTGTATGTGATCTTCAAGGATGGATTCATACCCAGATAGGTTGACCGTGCCTATCACATGGATCAGTGGCCAAGAGAATGCCGGGAAAACCTTCCCCAGACCATAACGTTGCCCCCACCAGCTTGTGTTCTTCCAGCAATGGCTGCAGGGTGTTCCCTCTCTGATGTTTCTCTCCTGACACGCCAACAACTCACATTAATGGCACATGGTGGTCTGCAGTTTCCATGTGATTTATTCACAATGCCGCCATTTGTCCACTCTACTTAGGCCCTTTCACACGGGCGAGAATTCCGTGCCATTGCAATGCGTGAGGTGAATGCATTGCACCCGCACTGAATCCGGACCTATGCACTCCAATGGGGCTGTGCACATGAGCGGTGATTTTCACGTATCACTTGTGCGTTATGTGAAAATTGCAGCATGCTCTATATTGTGCGTTTTTCACGCAACACAGGCCCCATAGTAGTGAATGCGGCTGCGAGAAAATCGCAAGCATCCGCAAACAAGTGCGGATGCAGTGCGATTTTCACGCATGGTTGCTAGGTGACGATCCGGATGGGGGCCCGATCATTATTATTTTCCCTTATAACAAGGTTATAAGGGAAAATAATAGCATTCTTAATACAGAATGCTAAGTAAATTAGGGATGGAGGGGTTAAAAAATAGATAAAAAATATTAAACTCACCTCATCCACTTGTTTGCGCAGCCCGGCTCACCTTCTTTCTTCTTCTTTGAGGAGCTGGGAGGAAAAGGACCTTTGGTGACGTCACTGCGCTCATCACATGGTCCATCACCATGAGCGCAGTGACGTCACCAAAGGTCCTTTTCCTCCCAGGTCCTCGAGGAAGAAGAAAGAAGGCGAGCCGGGCTGCGCAAACAAGTGGATGAGGTGAGTTTAATATTTTTTTTTCTATTTTTTAACCCCTCCATCCCTAATTTACTTAGCATTCTGTATTAAGAATGCTATTATTTTCCCTTATAAAAATGTTATAATGGAAAATAATTAAATCTACACAACACCGATCCCAAAACCCGAACTTCTGTGATTTTTCTCAATCGCGTGCAAAACGAATTAAACTGTTTTGCACTCATGCGGAAATATTGCGGATTTTCCCACAACACACCCGCATCTTTTCCAGCACACGCCCGTGTGAACCCAGCCTCACACTTTCACCACAGCAACATGAGAACAGTTCACACTGTGCAGGTTCAGAAATACCGCCATCCGGGGCACAAAAGCCAATAATCATCCATTTCTGCAATTCTTATAAATCATCACATTTACCCATGATAACAACGAGGGATATATGTACAGACAGCCTATCACACCTTATATGCCCACCGAGGGATATGTGTGCAGACAGCCTATGACACCTTATATACCCACCGAGAAATATGTTTGCAGACAGCCTATCACACCCCTTATATACCCACTGAGGCATATGGTGCAGACAGTCTATCACACACATATACCCACTGAGGGATATGTGTGCAGACAGCCTATCACACCTTATATACCCACCAAGGAATATGTGTGCAGACAGCCTATCACACCTTATATTCCCACTGAGGGATAATGTGAGCAGACAGCCTATCACACCTTATATACCCACCAAGAAATATGTGTGCAGACAGCCTATCACACATTATATACACACCAAGGAATATGTGTGCAGACAGCCTATCACACCCCTTAAATACCCACCAAGGGATATGTGTGCAGACAGACTATCACACCTTATATACCCACTGAGGGATATGTGTGCAGACAGCCTATCAAACCCCTTATATACCCACCGAGGGATATGTGTGCAGACGGGCTATCACACCCCTTATATACCCACCAAGGGATATTTATCACACCTTATGTACCTACCGATGGATATGTGTGCAGACAGCCGATCACACACCTTTTTTACCCACTGAGGGATATGTGTGCAGACAGCCTATCACACCTTATATACCCACCAAGGGATATATGTGCAGACAGACTATCACATACCTTATGTACCCACCGAGGGATATGTGTGCACACAGCCTATAACACCCCTTATATACCCACCAGTGATATGTGTGCATAAAGCCCAACACACACCTTACAGTATATACCCACCAAGGGATATGTATCACACCTTATGTACCTACCGATGGATATGTGTGCAGACAGCCGATCACACACCTTTTTTACCCACTGAGGGATATGTGTGCAGGCAGCCTATCGCACACCTTATATACCCACCGAGGGATATGTGTGCAGGCAGCCTATTACACCTTATATACCCACCGAGAAATATGTGTGAAGATAGCCTATCACACCCCTTATATAACTACCGAGGGATATGTGTGCAGACAGCCTATCACACCTTATGTACCTACCGAGGGATATGTGTGCAGACAGCCTATCACACCTTATATACCCACCGAGGGATATAGGCTGTCTGCGCCAATCACACACCTTATATACCCACTGAGGGATATGTCTACAGACAGCCTATCACACCCCTTATATACCCACCGAGGGAAATGTGTGTAGACAGCCTATCACACCTTATATACCCACCAAGGGATATATGTGCTGCCAGAGTATCACACCTTATATACCCACCAAGGGTATGTGTGCAGACAGCCTATCACATCCCTTATATACCCTGTTGTCCATTTTTGTAAACTTCCTTTACCATTTATCCCCAAAGGTTCTCAATTGGATTTAGATCAGGGGAACACGCAGGATGGGCCAAAAGAGTGATGTTATTCTCCTGGAAGAAGTCCCTAGTCCTGCGGGCATTGTGTACTGTAGTGTTGTCCTGTTGAAAAACCCAGTCGTTACCACACAGACGAGGGCCCTCAGTCATGAGGAATGCTCTCTGCAACATCTGGACATAGCCAGCAGCCGTTTGACGCCCCTGCACTTCCTGAAGCTCCATTGTTCCACTGAAGGAAAAAGCACCCCAGACCATTATGGCGCCCCCTCTACTGTGGCGCGTAGAAAACATCTCAGGTGGGATCTGCTTGTCATGCCAGTAACATTGGAAACCATCAGGACCATCAAGGTAAAAAAATTTCTCATCAGAGAATAAAACTTTCTTCCACCTTTGAATGTCCCATGTTTGGTGCTCTCTTGCAAAGTCCAAACGAGCAGTTCTGTGGCGTTCAAGGAGACGAGGTCTTTGAAGACGTTTTTTGTTTTTGAAGCCCTTCAGTCTCAGATGCCGTCTGATAATTATGGGGCTGCAGTCAGCACCAGTAAGGGCCTTAATTTGGGTCGAGGATCGTCCAGTGTCGTGATGGACAGCCAATTGGAACCTCCGGCTCAGTGCTGATGACATTTTTTTGGGTCTTCCACTTGACTTTTTTGTTCCATAACCCTCAGGATCATTTAAGAAATTCCAAATGACTGTCTTACTGCGTCCCACCTCAGCAGCGATGGCGCGCTGTGAGAGATCCTGCTTATGCAGTTCAACAACCCGACCACGTTCAAAAAGGGAGACTACCTGAGAGAAAATGACAATGAATCCACATCTTTGCACAGATTTGGCCTTTTAAAGGCATTTGGTCCTAGCCTGTTTCAGTTTATTCGTTGTTTTCATTAAATTGAATGCTCAAAAAATGTTTTGTATCATTCCCATTTCTCCTTGTTGCATGTTGAAGCTCTACTTGGAACCTTGTTAAGGTCCAGCCATGCTAAATATGATTTTTTGCCATTTTTCAAGTGTTCTTAAACCTTTGATCAGGACTGTACAAGAATATACCTACTATAATACTGCTCCTATTTACAGGAATATAACTACTATAATACTGCTTCTATGTACAAGAAAATAACTACTATAGGGGGTGGAGCCGGACCTTGGAGCTGCATGGTTGCTTGTTCCTGAGCTCCTCTCCCTGGCAGCTATTATAGCCCCTTTTATTAGCTATTTGCTCGGTGCCAATGGGGAAACCAGGCAAGGACCGTCACCCTGAGACACCAGAGCCGACAGGGGCCCGTTCCAGGCAACCTGAGATGGATAAATTCCTTAAGAAACAGTCCAGGACTCCTGCTGCTGAAACATACAAGAAGGCGCGGCAGCTCTCTGAGGCAGATGAAGGCTCTGAGGCAGGAAGCACTTCTGATGTCTCTGATTGCAGACCACTGAGGAAGAGCTCCTCACTCTCCAAAGCAGATCTCAGGGACATTCTGGAATCTGCTCTTGCACCTCTTAAAAAGGACTTGGAGGAGATAATAGTAGACCTGCGACAGATTGGGAATCGTGTGGAGTCCCTGGAGCTAGCACAGGAAGCCATCCTGGTGCATGAGGGTAAGACCAGTGCAGCCCTGCAAACCCACAGAGACTTGCTAAACGATGCGCTGATGCGCATAGAGGATCAGGAGAACCGGAGCCGGCGGCGAAATATTCGCATCCGCGGCCTACCCGAAAATATTGCGATTGACGCGCTTCATTCAGTCGCATGCAAAGCTAAGCTATGTGGACACTGCTCAAGGCGGGAAGGGAGGCCGACCGCATCATGTACGGTGAGACCCCAGTCCTTTTCTTCCAGGACCTGGCCCCCTCCACCTTAGCCAAGAGGCGCATCGTGAAGCCGCTCCTAGAGGCCCTTAAAGCCACAGCTACGCCATTCCGATGGCTCTATCCCTTCGGTCTGGCCATTTTGAAAAATGGGAGGCAGTATACGGTGCGGACCCCGGAAGACCTGAAAGCAATATGGGGCCCTCTTGGGATTGAACCCATCACAGTTCCCTCGTGGATGCCGGCTGATCAAGGGGACCCCCTGCCTACCCCTCCGGGTATAGATTCGTGGCAGCAAATTTCACCTTCCAGAGCTGGGAAACAAGGAAAAGGCCGGTCGCAAGCACCTGTTACCTGACTTTGCTCCGGGAAGCGCTGAAGGCGCTTTTGTTCACTCTCCACTGAGTTCAATGTTCTGTGACTTTGCTGGGTCCCAAGACGTAGGAACTCTGTCTGGCTCTGCCTGAGCTGAAGTTTCATCGTTTGTCCATTTGGACTTATTTTAGGTCTTGGCCCACTGCCCCGTTCCCATGGGTTTTGGGCCGGACCCTATGCTTTACTACCTTGCCTGCATGAGACGCAGGTTACGAGCTGTGTATTAGAGCACTGATTGCACTGTTAGTTATGCGGGGGTTATATGTCTGCCCTGTTGTCAGTTATGTTACTGATTATGTCCTCTCCCTCACCCCCTTCCTTTCCACCCCCGGTGGCCCCACAGGAGCCCCCCTCTGACAGATCCCGGCTGTTTGTCGCTATGAAAAAGGATCTCCAATGTGTCAGATGCTGGGTGGGGTCACGTGCTCCCTGTCCATGGGGAGACATTCTTTGTTATTTGGGTTGTGTTACTGTCTCATTTGTTATGTTTTTTCTTTTGACTTTCCCTTCCTCCTCTGTCCTCCCTTTCTTCCTCTTACTCCGTCCGTGGCTTTCCAGACTGAATGTCCTCTTGCTCTGGGCCGACAGGCCTCCTCTGTCTTCACTATGGCCTCTGTTGTAGTTGCCTCACTGAATGCCAAGGGTCTGAACGAGCCATGTAAGCGGTCTCAGGTGCTCTCTTTGTTACTGAAAGATGAGGCCTCCGTTGTATTCCTCCAAGAAACTCATTTTAAATCAGGGAAGATCCCGAAATTGTCCCAAAACGCATTCCCACAATGGTTTCATAGCTCTTTTGCCTCGGCTAGCAGGGGCGTCAGCGTGGCCGTCCACAAGCGCCTACCCTTCAAACACTCCGCTGTCCTTGCGGACACTGATGGTCACTTCTTATTTGTTAAGGGGCACATCGCTGACGCGCCTGTTACCCTGGCTAATTTATATGCCCCTAATAGGGGTCAGATCCCCTGGCTCGTTCGGACTCTTGAGCAATTACAGGCTTTTAGTGAGGGCATGCTTATACTAGGAGGCGACTTTAATGTGACTATGGAGCCAGGCCTCGACTCGTCCTCCCAGAGGTCTGAGTTGTCCCACAAACTTCTGCGACGTCTGAAGACTGCGCTGAAGAAGTTGCGGGTTATTGATGTGTGGCGCACTATGCATCCCTCTGGTAGGGATTATACGTTTTATTCAAACGCTAAAAAATCCTTCCATAGGTTGGACTACTTGTTTTTATCCTCCCCCCATATTTCTCAGGTGGTAGACACGAGGATTGGGAACATTACGCTTTCTGATCACGCCCCAGTATTTCTCCGAGTGTCTATGACAGCTCTTCCTAAACGAGAGAGAATATGGCGTCTTAATGACACATTGATCTCTGACCCTACCAATGCAGCTAGAATCTCCCGGATTATGTCTGAATTCTTCTCTCTTAATGCAGTGGGCGACCCTCCTCCCCCTCCATCTTGTGGGAGTCTCATAAGGCGGTGGTTAGAGGAGAATTAATTTCCCTGGGCTCGCATGTTAAAAAGTTGCGCTCCAAGGCTGTAGATGACCTGCTGTCCCGCATAGCGAGTCTTGAACTGACCCATAAGCAAACCCAGGCTCAGGCTGTGGCTGCTGAATTAGCGGAGGCCAGGACGGGACTGAAAAACGTGCTCAACTCCAAATCAGCGAAACTTATATTCCGCTCCAGGTTTAAAGCTTATGCTCATGGGAACAAAGGGAATAAACTGATGTCTGCCATGGCTAAGCAACGTCACGTGGATTCATTTATCCCTGCTATTCTAGATGCGAAAGGCAATAAGCACAAGTCGACTCACGATATAGCGAAAGCGTTTAGTGCTTTTTATGCGGATCTGTATAACCTCCCCACTCCAGACCGTCCTGGTTCGGCCTCTATTGAGCAAGCCACAGATGAGTTCCTGTCCACTCTGAAGCTGCCCTCTATTAGTCCCCTGCAAGCTTCCCAACTAGTCGCCCCTGTATCAAGAGAGGAAATTGGCAAGGTCCTTTCCTACATTCCTTCAGGCAAAAGTCCAGGCCCGGATGGACTCCCTATATCGTATTACAAGACCTTCAAAGACGTTTTGACCCCTCACTTTCAGGCACTTTGTAATTTCCTCCTGACTGGAGGTTCTCTACCCCCCCAAACGTTAGAGGCCCACATAACTATAATCCATAAAGAAAACAAAGACCCCCTCCACTGTGGCAGTTATCGCCCGATTTCACTGCTAAATGCGGACGTCAAGTGGTGGGCCAAGATACTGGCGCAGCGAATACAGCTAATCCTGCCGGATCTTATTGATAGCGAGCAAGTGGGGTTTGTACGTGGCAGACAGGGCTGTGAAAACACGATACGTTTGCTCCATCTTATGGATTGGGCTAGAAGCTCCTCCACGCCTCTGGCTTTGCTGAGCACGGACGCGGAGAAGGCCTTCGACAGGGTCGGTTGGCATTATATGTCACGGGCCCTGTCGAGGTTTGGTTTCCCAGATTCGTTTATATCTGCGATCTTCACTCTGTATTCAGCCCCGTCTGCCAGACTCAAAATAAATGGTACGCTTTCTCCCTCCTTTTCCATATCCAATGGGACAAGGCAGGGGTGTCCTCTCTCCCCATCTCTGTTTGTCATAGTGATGGAGACTTGGCTGTGTAAGATCCGGCAGGATCCTGCTGTTAGGGGCTTGACCATTGATTCTCAGACCCACTTGACAGCCGCATTTGCAGATGACCTACTTATTATGACTTCCAATCCCGAAACATCCTTCCCTAGGCTTTTGTCTCTTTTTGAGGAGTTTGGTTATGTGTCAAACTTTAAAATTAACTATGGCAAGTCCATGGCCCTAAACGTTACTTGTCCAGAATCGGTTAAAGAGGCCCTTCAGGATACTACCCCCTTTCACTGGGCTACAAAAGACATAGTATTTTTGGGTGTGCATGTCCCGGCTCAGGCGAAGGACTTATTTGCTCTGAATTATGCCCCCTTATTGTCCTCAGTTAGGAAGCAGCTGCACTCTATTAAACTGCCGTTTATTTCTTGGTGTGGCAAGAGGAACTACCTCAAGACCTTTATAGCTCCTAAATTTTTGTACCTTCTGCAGGTGTTGCCTATCTGGCTGCCGCACTCATTTTTTGTAGACATCCGCAGAGTTTTCTCCCTCTTTTTGTGGGGAAGTAAACCCTCCAGAATTGCTTATTCGGTGCTGACCAGAGAGAGGAGGTTTGGCGGCTTTGGTCTGCCCGACATACGTTCCTACTATGTGGCCTTTCAACTATTTAGAGGTCTATCCCTCCTCAATAGCACTTATAGTGCTCCATATGTGTGTCTTGAGCGCTCCCTGCTCTCCACTAGAATGAAGCGGATTCTCTGGGGGCTGTCCCCTTGTTCTCCGGGTAGTTCCTCTTTGCCACTCCTATGGAAGGGTATGTTTGTTGAGTGGGCCAAGCAGTTTAAGGATAGAACACTTGAGTTTCCCATACCGGGTACTCCGCTTTCCTCTTTACAGTTTTATGTCCATCCGGAAGCTGAGAAGCCCTCAGGTATCTGGCCTCTTTTGGCCGAGATCCCTTTAAGTGAGATCCGGTCCCCGGATGGGTCTCTGGATTGGTCCACGGTCTTGAATGACCCTAAAGTCAAAAAAGCTTCCTTCCTACAGAGTTTTGCCCTGCAGAAGGAGATTAAGATGATTAAGCTACCACCCCCACCACCTCTGGAACCCCCTCTTGGCTGTCTAGGAGACTATCAGGCGCCCGTAGGATCCCTAAACCGCTGTCTACCATATATAAGGAGTTACTCTCAGCCTCCCCTCCTGAGCTACATTTCCTTTCTTCATGGGAAAGGGAATTGTCCATCCACCTTACAGACCCGGAAAGGGCTTTTGTCCTTACACACTCTCACGGCTTTAGCCGCTGTATTAAGGTGCAAGAAAACTCGAGATGGTACAAGTCCCCAGAGTTTTTGCATAGGCTTAACGCAGATTTCCCAAGTGAGTGCTGGAGGTGTAGAAAAGACGTAGGCTCTCTGTCACACATTTGGTGGCACTGTGAAAAGATTAAAGCGTTCTGGACCAGTATAGAAGCTCTGGTAAATGAGGTGTGTGCTAAGCAGGTTAAGCTGGATCCTAAACTGATCCTGCTTTGGTGCCCTAATGACTCGCTTTCCCCCTGTAGATCTGATCTTCCTACTATGCTCATCACGGCGGCGAGACTGCTTATCCCGCTGCTTTGGAAGGATACTGAACCTCCCACTGTTTTGATGTGGAGGGATAAGGTGGATCAGATCTACAGGTTTGAGGAGCTGGCCCACTGGGAATCTGGCACGCGTTCCCGCTTTCTGAAAATCTGGTCGCCCTGGAAGACATATAGGAAGTTCCCCTGACGGAGTTGGGGAAAACTCCCCTACCCCCACCCCTTCCTTTCCCTTCTTTCCCTCTTATTTGTGTTATATAAGATTTTTATTGTCTGTCACATTTGATGTATCATTTTGTACAACATGTGTTGCACTGACATGCAATTGTGGTCACTTCCATGGCTGATTTGTAACTATGCCTTACCAGTGATGCTACGATGGTTTGTGATCGGTTGATATGCCTTACTCTTTGAATAAAAATAAATTTGGTTAAGAAAATAACTACTATAATACTGCTCCTATGTACAAGAATATAACTACTATAATGCTGCCTCCTATGTACAAGAAAATAACTCCTATAATACTGCTCCTATGTACAGGAATATAACTACTATAATATTGCTCCTATGTACAAGAATATAACTACTATAATACCGCTCCTATGTACAAGAATATAACTACTATAATACTGCTCCTATGTACAAGAATATAACTACTATAATACTGCTCCTATGTACAAGAATATAACTACTATAATATTGCTCCTATGTACAAGAATATAACTACTATAATACCGCTCCTATGTACAAGAATATAACTACTATAATACTGCTCCTATGTACAAGAATATAACTACTATAATACTGCCTCCTATGTACAAGAATATAACTGCTATAATACTGCCTCCTATGTACAAGAATATAACTACTATAATACTGCTCCTATGTACAAGAATATGACTACTATAATACTGCTCCTATGTACAAGAATATAACTACTATAATACTGCTCCTATGTACAAGAATATAACTACTATAATACTGCTGCTATGTACAAGAATATAATTACTATAATACTGCCCCCTATGTACAAGAATATAACTACTATAATACTGCTCCTATGTACAGGAATATAACTACTATAATACTGCCTACTATGTACAAGAATATAACTAATTGTATAAAGTATTAGATCTTACGCAAAACCTATTTGTAAAGCAACTGCAGTTCAACCCCAAATTCTTTCCTCATCTGTCCTATTCACCTGTGATTTACAAAGAATGAAAAAGCGAGCCTCCGCTGATGCCAGGTGAATAATTGATTGTCCTTCCCTTTCATTAATGATGAGTCTTCATTAATATCTTAAGAGCTGATTGTAAATGTTCTTTCATACGAGGATCAGCAGTTAAAAAACATCTTTAAGGTAAATGTAAAAGAGCACTGAAACAAAGAGCCTGAAGTGCCGATCCCGGTGCATCGTGGAGGACGTCCTGGCCACGCACCACAAAGCTTCGGAGGT
Source organism: Bufo gargarizans (assembly GCF_014858855.1). Taxonomy (NCBI): domain Eukaryota; kingdom Metazoa; phylum Chordata; class Amphibia; order Anura; family Bufonidae; genus Bufo; species Bufo gargarizans. Next base: position 301,978,194 of record NC_058082.1, on the reverse strand, counting down.
AAGTTTATCCCTCATTCTGCAGAAAGATACCAGGAGAAGTCGATCGTGTTTCCACCAAGATGTGGGCAACACCACTGCTTATTGGGTTACCTGTAACGGTATACCGCCAAACAGACCATCAAAAACACAGTGCCATACTTAACCCCTTCCCGCTCTGTGGCGTAATAGTATGTTGTGCCTGGAAAGTACTTAACAATAGCTGATGTACGGTGATGGAACAGCTGCGATCATAGATAACTCAGATGTTGGCAGTTTAACCCCTCAGATGCTACGGCCAATGCAATTAAGGCTACTTTTAATATCTGCAAAATGCAGCTTTTTTTGTCCGGCTGATTCTTTGCACATTTGCTAGGTAGTTGCCAGTTCCTTGCCGGACCCCATTATAAGTCAGTGGGGTCCAGCGCACAGGTGGCGGTATCCGGTAATGACAGAAGTGGAGAACTCCGGCAGGCTGTTCTTTATCGGAGCAGCCTGCAGGAGATCTCTGCTGCACATTTGAAACTGACATAATGCTCAGTGATGTACTATTATACTTCAGTGATAATACGGCTGTCAGGTGTGGTACACAGCTAGCAACTGCTCTAACGACTGGGATCAGAGATAACTCCAATCTCAGCAGTTTAGCCCCTTAGATGCTATGGTCAATGCATTTAACACTCACTGATGTACTTCACCCACAAAGCTTTCCACAGCGCTGCACCCCCCTACATCTCCTCCTCATCTCTGTCTACCACCCTACCTGTGCTCTGCAAACAATTTACGACAGACATCCGTGATAATCCAAACCTCTGACTCCCATCTCCAATACTTCTCCAGTGCTGCACCTGTTCTCAGGAATAGCGTTGAGCGTGAATATTCGTATTATGAATTTTTATCGAGAATATCGGCACTTCGAGAATTCACAAATATTTTGAACTAGCAGAAGGCCCCGGCTTCACACGGGTGTATTTCATGTTTCCGTGTGTCATAATAAGATATCAACAGTATCCCCCATAACAGTGACCTCTACAGTACCCACCCCTTTAACAATGACCTCCACAGTGCCTGCCCCCTTAACAGTGATCTCAACAGTGGCCGCCCCTTTTACAGTGCCCGCCCCTTTAACAGTGACATCCACAGTGCCCGCCTCTTTAACAATGACCTTCACAGTGCCTGCCCCTTTATCAGTGACCTCCACAGTGCTCGCCCCTTTAACATTGACCACCCCTTTAGCAGTGACCTCCACAGTGCCCGCCCCTTTAACATTGACCTCCACAGTGCCCGCCCCTTTAACAATGACCACATCTTTAACATTGACCTGCACAGTGCCTGCCCCTTCAACAGTGACCTCCACAGTACCCGCTCCTTTAAAAGTAACCTCCACATTGTCTGCCCCTTTAACAGTGACCTCCACAGTGTTTGCCCCTTTAACAATGGCCTTCACAGTGCCCGCCTCTTTAACAGTGACCACCCCTTTAACAGTGACCTTAATAGTGCCCGCTCCTTTAACAGTGACTTCCACAGTACCGGGCATTTAACAGTGACTTCCACAGTGCCTGCCCCTTTAACAGTGACCTCTGCAGTGCCTGCCCTTTTAACAGTGACTTCCACATATCCCGTCCCTTTAACAGTGACCGCAACAGTGCCCCCCTTTAATAGTGATCTCCATGGTGCCCGCCCCTTTAACAGTGACCACCCCTTTAATATTGTAATATTGACCTCCACAGTGCCCGTCCCTTTAACAGTGACCTCTACAGTGCCGCCTCTTTAACAGTGACTGCCCCTTTCACAGTGACCTCCACAGTACCCGCCTTTTTAATAGTGACTGGACCTTTAACAATGACCTCCACACTGCCCGCCCCTTTAACAGTGACTACCCCTTTAACATTGACCTTCCCATTGCCCACCCATTTAACAGTGACATTCACAGTACCCGCCTCTTTAATAGTGACTGAACCTTTAACAATGACCTCCACAATGCCCGCTTCTTTAACAGTGACATTCACAGTGCCTGCCCATTTAACAGTGCCTGCCCCTTTAGCAGTGACCTCCACAGTGCCCACCCCTTTAACAGTGACCTCTACAGTGCCTGCCTCTTTAACAGTGACCTCAACAGTGCCCGCCCCTTTAACAGAGATCTCCATGGTACCCGCCCCTTTAACAGTGATCTCAACAGTGGCTGCCCTTTTACAGTACCCGCCCCTTTAACAGAGATCTCCATGGTACCCGCTCCTTTAACAGTGATCTCAACAGTGGCTACCCTTTTACAGTACCCGCCCCTTTAACAGTAACCTCCACTGTGCCCGCCTCTTTAACAATGACCCTCACAGTGCCTGCCCCTTTATCAGTGACCTCCACAGTGCTCGCCCCTTTAACATTGACCACCCCTTTAACAGTGATCTTCATAGTGGCCACCCCTTTAGCAGTGGCCTCCACAGTGCCCGCCCCTTTAACAGTGACCTCCACAGTGCCCACCCCTTTAACAGTGACCGCCCCTTTCACAGTGACCTCCACAGTACCCGCCTCTTTAATAGTGACTGGACCTTTAACAGTGACCTCCACACTGCCCACCCATTTACCAGTGACCTTCACAGTGCCCGCCTCTTTAATAGTGACTGAACCTTTAACAATGACCTCCACAATGCCCACTTCTTTAACAGTGACATTCACAGTGCCCACCCATTTAACAGTGACCTCCACAGTGCCCGCCCCTTTAACAATAACCGCATCTTTAACAGCGACCTGCACAGTGCCTGCCCCTTTAGCAGTGACCTCCACAGTGACCTCTACAGTGCCCACCTCTTTAACAGTGACCTCAACAGTACCTGCCCCTTTAACAGAGATCTCCATGGTACCCGCCCCTTTAACAGTGATATCAACAGTTGCTGTCCCATTTACAGTGCCCGCCCCTTTAACAGTGACCTCCACAGTGCCCGCCTCTTTAACAATAACCTTCACAGTGCCTGCTCCTTTATCAGTGACCTCCACAGTGCTCACCCCTTTAACATTGACCACCCCTTTAACAGTGATCTTCATAGTGGCCGCCCCTTTTGCAGTGACCTCCTCAGTGCCCTGCCCCTTTAATAGTGACCTCCACAGAGCCTGCCCCTTTAACAGTGAACTCCACAGTGCCCGCCCCTTTAACAGTAACCACCCCTTTAACAGTGATCTTCATAGTGTCCGCCCCTTTAACAGTGACCTCAACAGTGCCCGCCCCTTTAACAGTAACCACCCCTTTAACTGTGATCTTCATAGTGTCCGCCCCTTTAACAGTGACCTCAACAGTGCCCGTCCCTTTAACAGTGATCTCCATGGTGCCCGCCCCTTTAACAGTAATCTCCACAATAGCCACCCCTTTAACAGTGATCTTTATAGTGTCCGCCCCTTTAACAGTGACCTCAACAGTGCCCGTCCCTTTAACAGTGACCTCCACATGACCCGCCCCTTTAACAGTGACCTTCACAGTTCTCGCTTCTTTAACAGTGACCTCTACAATACCTGCCCCTTTAACAGTGACCTCCACAGTGCCCGCCCCTTTAACATTGACCACCCCTTTAACAGTGACCTTTATAGTGGCTGCCCCTTCAACAGTAACCTCCACAGTGCCCGCCCCTTTAACAGTGACCTCCACATTGCCCATCCTTGTAATAGTGCCCGCCCCTTTAACAGTGACTTCCACAGTGCCCGCTCCTTTAACAGTGATCTCCACTTGGCCTGCCCCTTTAACAGTGACCTCCACAGTACCTGCCCCTTTAACAGTGACCTCCACAGTGCCTGCCCCTTTAACATTGACCACCATTTTAATAGTGACCTCCACTTTGCCCGCCCCTTTAACATTGATTACCCCTTTAACAGTGACCTTCATAGTGCCCGCCCTTATAACAGTGACTTTCACAGTGCACGCTCTTTAACAGTGACCTCTGCAGTGCCTGACCTTTTAACATTGATCACCCCTTTAACAGTGACCTTCATAGTGGCCGCTCCTTTAACAGTGACCTTCACAGTGCCTGCCCCTTTAACAGTGACTTCCATAGTGCTCGCCACTTTAACAGTGACCTCCACAGTGCCCACCCTTTTAACATTGACCACTCCTTTAACAGTGACCTTTATAGTGGCTGCCCCTTCAACAGTAACCTCCACATTGCCCATCCTTGTAATAGTGCCCGCCCCTTTAACAGTGACTTCCACAGTGCCCGCTCCTTTTAACATTGACCACTCCTTTAACAGTGACTTTCACAGTGCCCGCCCCTTTAACATTGAACTCCACAGTGCCCGTCTCTTTAAAAGTGAACTCCATAGTGCTCGTCCGTTTAATAGTGGCCCCTGCCCCCCATGCGTGTAGCAGTGTAGTTGTGCCGTCATACGTCATATGACTGAATATTTAAGAACCTGTGAACTGCTAAAACCTGTGATCAGTTGTTATGGCAACCTGGAGTAGGACCTGCGAGCTTCTATTGGCTAATAAGGGACATGTGACCTTGTAAATGGCAGTTCGGATTTAAGTGAAAGGCTTGCTGGCTTCTATTGGCTAATGCATTAGGTGACAGTCCCTCCCTTCTTCTAGCTAGTGGGCCAATGGGAAGGCTTTGTCACAGCTTAGCAACATTCCTAGCAACCAATAGAAAAGTTGCCTGCCCCTTCACTATATAAATTAAGACACTCCCCAGCAGCCATTTTGTGAAGTTTCATGAGAGAGAGAGAGGAGCTGGAATACTGTGCTGTGCTTTTTCAAATTACATTCCGAATCGCATATAAATAATCCTTAGAGTAAGGCCTCATGCACACGACAGTATTTTTTCACTGTCCGCAAAACGGGGTTCCGTTGGTCCGTGATCCGTGACCGTTTTTTCGTCCGTGGGTCTTCCTTGTTTTTTGGAGGATCCACGGACATGAAAAATGAAAAAAAAATCTAAGGCAAGTTTGCCATTGAAATGATAGGAAAAAACGGACACGGATCACGGACACGGATGACAATCTTGTGTGCATCCGTGATTTTCACGGACCCATTGACTTGAATGGGTCCGTGAACCGTTGGCCGTGAAAAAAATAGGACAGGTCATATTTTTTTCACGGCCAGGAAAAACGGATCACGGATGCGGCTGCCAAACGGTGCAGTTTCCGATTTTTCCACGGACCCATTGAAAGTCAATGGGTCCGCAAAAAAAACGGAAAACGGCAC